>NC_133458.1:25949986-26253016 GCF_048565385.1 Saimiri boliviensis
GGTGGAGAATGGTTACCATGACAACCCCACACTGGAAGTGATGGAGACCTCTTCTGAGATGCAGGAGAAAAAGGTGGTCAGCCTTAATGGGGAGCTGGGAGACAGCTGGATCGTCCCTCTGGACAACCTGACCAAGGACGACCTGGATGAGGAGGAAGACACCCATCTCTAGTCCAGTCTAACGGCGGCCTCCAGCAGCACTACAGAGCTCCAGACCGACCACCCCAAGTGCCGTTTGGACGGAGAAGGGAAAGACTGGGGAGGGGAGGTGAACTCTGAGGGGTGCCCCTCCCAATCGCTCCCGAGCCTTAAATTTTCCTTTTTTGAGCTGAACAAATCACATTCTGTCCAGATTCCTCTTGTAAAATACCCAATAGTGCCTGAGCTCAGTGCTGCTGGATGATGAGGGAAATCAAGAAAAAGCCACTTGTAAGGGACTGTAAGAGATCAACTAGTGGAATCCCTTCATTCCGCAGCGGGATTACTGAGACCTGAAGAGGGTAAGTGATTTGTCCAAGGTCAGAGCCACTTGGTGACAGAGTCAGGATGAAAACAAAGATTCCATTTGCACCATGCCACACTGCTGTGTTCACGTGTGTCCTCCTGCCAGAGCTGTCCCGGGCAGGGCTGAGACTCTAGCAGGTGGCTGGTCTGGAAAGGAGGGCAGGGCGCCATCTTGGCTCGGTGGGATCTGATGACAAAAGTCCAGCTCCTTTTTCCTTCTCCTACCCCAGCCTCGTGTACCCATTTTCCCACCCCGTGTTCTTCCCCCTCCCTACACAGTGTTTGTTCCCACTTACTCTGTCCTGGGGCCTCTGGGATTAGCACAGGCTATTCATAACCTTGAACCCCTTGTTCTGGATTCTGATTTTCTCCTATGTGCTTCGTGAGATTGGGACTTAACCCACACAGGACTGCCTGCATGAACCAGGTCTGCTTTGGGGACCCATGTGCAGGTCCCCCTCTAGAAGGAGACGCTCCTCAGGCTGGTGTCTCAGGGCAGCTGATGAGGGGGTCAGCAGGAACACTGGCCCATCGCCCCGGCCCTCCTTGCAGAGGCTCCCCACGGTCTTCTTTGGCCTTCCATTTTCACCAGGGACTAGAATCTGCCGTAGCTACTGAAAGCAGTGTTCCTTTTGTTGTTCACTGCTCAGCTGATGGGAGTGATTCCCTGAGACCCAGTGTAAAAGAGCAGTGGCTGTGGGAGAGGCCTTCCCGGGGCCCCCCCGCCCCATCAGCGATGTGTCTTCAGAGACAATCCATTAAAGCAACCAGGAAGCACAGGCTTTCCTCTTTATTTCATAGGAAACTCAGGGACATTTCAAGTTGCTGAGAGTTTGTTTTCTAACCCAGCCCTCCACTGCCAAAGGCCAAAGCTTAGATGGTTGCGGACATCCAGTTAGCTCATCTCGCTCATTCTGGTTCTCCTGTGCCACAGGGAACGAGGGGCCTGGACAGACTGTTCTGGGAACTCTCAGTGTCCTGGCTTGCAGCTATGCCTTGCTGTTCCCTCTTCTCTGTGGTCCTAGTGGGGCTGCTGCAGGTCTCTTGCAGTTTCTGGTGGCATCTCGGGGAAGCACAAAGCCGTGTCTGTCTTTTCCCTAATACAGGATTTTTACAGGCTCAAGTTAGTTGCTGTGCAGAAGGCTCCTAAGCAGTGGGCATGGTGAGGTTTCATCTGATTGAGAAGGGGCAATCCTGTGTGGAATTCTGAACTTTCACCAAGGTCTCCATTATGCTGGGCATAAATTCCCTGGGACCAAGTAGGAAACTGGGCACAATTACTTAGGGGAATGAAAACTGCCATTTTTCCCGGGTCTTGAGAGTCAGGCCCAGGCTGCAGTAGTTCTGTGAAACAGGTTATCTGCTTGGGGATGGCTTATTTTTTGAAAGGGTAGGGGGAGGGGCTGAGGAAGATCTCTGCCCCACCCCGTCTGCCTAATTCCTTCCTCATAGCCTGTAGCCATCTGATATCCTAGGGGAAAGGAAGGCCAAGGGTTCACGTAGGGCCCTAGCGAGTTTCCCAGGAGTTAGGGGGATGCGAGGCTAACGAGGTCCCAAAACATCTGCCCTGACTCTCTAGTGTTTGGCGGTAGGCAGGATGGAGAACAGTGCCCGTTTGGGGGAAAACAGGAAATCTTGTAAGGCTGGATGGGGTGTTTGCTTCCTTCTTGCCAAGCAATGGCTTCTTTCTACACAGTAGGTTTCTGTCGTGGTCCCCGTGGGAGAGGCCAGACTAGACTATTCCTCCTTTGCTGACACGGGGTCACAGTTCACCAGCCAGGGCTTTCGATAGAGACAGCAAATAGGCCTCTGCAAATTGATCAAAGGCTGCAACCCTAAGGCCTCTTGGAGACAGATGACGACTGCAGTTGTGCCTGGTCAGGTCAGTCACAGCTCCTGACTCTCCATCACTCTGTCCAGGGAGAACCCGCAGAAGCTTTAGGCTGATTCAGAGGTTCCTTCTTGATGTTTGTCCAAACTGCGTTAGTCTAGTCTTAGGGCAGCTTCAGAATCTGACACCTTGCCTTGCTCTTGCCACCGGGACACCTAAGTCTACAGGCCAAACAGCCATGCATCTATAGGTCACCATCTTCCACCACCTTTACTGGGTTCTCTAAATGCTCTCTGATAATTCGGATTCTGGGTCCTGGAAGAGGTAAGAGGAACACTAGAAGCTCAGCATGACTTTTAAACAGGTTGTACCAAAGAGAGTTTAGTGGCAAACTATGGTTTCCCCAAGCTGCAGAGAAGGCCAGAAACCATGAATATGACTGGAAGCCTTCTGTCATGTGAGCGGGGAGAGAAGCAGCAATGCTGATGAAGGAGATACAGAAAATTCTTTGCATCCTAAGAAATACTGGTTTAATCTAATCTAGACACCAGGTATTTGTCCCTCTTGATAAGGGAAGCTAACAGAAAGTTTATTTAAACCACTTCTTGAGCTTTATCTTTTTTGACAAAATACTGGAGAAACTCTGAAGAACAAGTTCAAACTGATACATATAGACCTATTTTTTGGATAATGTAAACACCGTGGCCACATGTTAATCCACCCTGCATTGCTTGAAGTGAACCTACTTTGAAAAAACATTGTTAGCTGAGTGATGGCTGAATTTTTTCTCTGAAGAGGAATGTAAATGTCTTACTAGAAAGGACAAGTTTTTGATTTTTTTTTAACAAAAAATGAAATTAACAAGACAAGCTTATGACAAAGTACTCGTCTTGTAGATCAGGTTTTTTTTTTTTTGTTTTTTTTTTTAAATTTTAAAATACAACCTTGCTCCCTCCCCCGCAAAGTCGCAGCCCCATTATAGTAAAGGTTGGAGTCAACATGCTCTTGTTGGCAGGCAATATGCTCTCGTTGGCAGGCATCTCTCTAGTCAGGAGAGAGGGATTTCAAGTTCTAGTCCAGTCTTTTTCTACAGACAAGAGAATGTGAAGCCCACAAAGATAAAGTGACTTGCTCAAAGTCCATGGTTTGGGACAGAGACAAGATTAAAACCTGGATCTGCAGACCAGTGCTGTGTGCCTCAGAAGGAATATCAGTAAATTAATTGCTACTCGAAAGCACCAGAATGACACAAAGGACAGAATTCCTTTCCCGATTCTTACCCTAGCAAGGCTAGGGAGGGCACGAACACACAAACAGGAACTGGTCTTCTGTATTTTCTCTGAATCTTTTAGGTTTAAGATGTAAGTGAACAATTCTTTCTGCCAAGAAATAAGTTTTAGATGAGCTTTTATGCACGTAACTTATTCCAACAGGATGGAGGGACCAAGGAAACAAGATGGGGGAGGCAGAGGGGGCAAGAGTAAAACAGTAGCATAGCTTTTGTCACTGTCACTAGCTGATCCCTCAGGTCTGCTGCAAACATAGCATGGAGGCGGAGAGCAAAAGGGAACAAAACGGTGGGTCTTTTTGTTCGCAATGAATGTTAAACAGTTTGCCCAGGAACTGGGGATCATATGTGTCTTAGTGGACAGGGGTCTGAAGTACACTGGAATTTACTGAGAAACTTGTTTGTAAAAACTGTAGTTAATTATTGCATTTTCTTACAAAAATATATTTTGGAAAATTGTATACTGTCAATTAAAGTGTTTTTGTGTAAACTGGTTCGAGCTCTGGTATTTTGCTCTGGCTTAACATCTTCACTTGAGTAAGAGGCTCATCGCCAAAGCACCTGAGGACGTCAGGTCACACCCATGAGCACAGGAGCCTCTGCTGACTTACACTTGTCCAACGCTGCAGACACAGAAATTAGGAGAGAGGAGGGAAGCTGAAAGAAAAAAAAGGTGGGGGAGTTCCTAAAGGTGGTGAGAAGTCTTTTTACGTTATCCAAGCTGTCCTAGCGACTGTATAGAACCTCACGTTCTCCTAAGATGCTGTTTTGTAAATGTTTTACTATCTTCCTTCCCTCTACTTCTGCCTCAGATACACTGTGGATCACCACTACCAGAAATCCCCAAGGGGGCTGCTGAACACTGATCAGGTATGAAAACACTGGCAAAGAGACAAAACAAAAATATGAAAACAAAGCAGCTCTGTTCTGGCCCTGTTTCTGCCCATAAAAGGATCTGTTTACTGCCACAAGAGGCTTCTCTGCCTATCCCTCCCCCAAGTCTGCAATGAAGATAGAGGTTTAGGGATAGAATCACTGGAGATGATTCTTTCTTCATCTCCTGTGTGGTACTATCCACAGCTGTATGCTTCCTCACTGCAAGAAGAAAACGTCATCATTTCCAACTTGCAGAAGGGAAACTGTCAGGTAGAACTGGTCCATAATCTTAGTTGCTAGACAACAATCTTGTCTGTCTGCCTAGCATCTTACTACTTACAAATAGCTTATCATAGGCCACAAATTAGACCTACGTCATTGACCCTGCTCTTTGCCTGCCAACCAAGACACACACTCAGTTGTCAATTTCAATGTGTTACACTGATTTGTCACTCTCAACCTCCCTTATAAGCTCCCTCCCAAATCACAGATTTCTTGTGTATCACAAGGTAAAAAAGTAACAAATAGGACTGGCTACATAATTAACACTAATGATGAACACTGAGATAGCCAGTGCTTTCAAAGACCTTGGCAGGGTATGGTGGCTCATGCCTTTAATCCCAGCACTTTAAGAGGTCGAAGTGCGAGGACAGCCCGAGCTCAGGAATTTGAGACCAGCCTTGGTAACACAGCCAGATCCCATCTTTAAAATTTTCTTTTCTTTTTTTTTTTTTTTTAAATTAGCCAGTTGTGCTGGCACACACCTGTAGTCCTACTCAGGATGCTGAGGCAGGATCACTTGAGCCCAGGAGTTGGAGGCTGCAGGAAGCTATGATTGCACCACTGCATTCCAGCCTGCACAACAGTGAGACCCTGTCTCAAAGAAATAATAGGACCCTAGGAAACAAGATCTGCTGCCAATATTTACTTAACAGAAGAAATGAGACAGAGAAGTTGTGACTGCACAGTGCTATGCAGAAGTCACTGGTAATCAGGAAATAAAAGCCAGGACTCCTGATTTCTCTGGGGCTCTCCATTCTATGGCCCAAGTTTAGAGGGCAGCTGTACAATGTGTGCTATGTACATCGCCAAGGGTCCTAACGTCCTCTTGGGGTTTGCCAACCATCAAAACTTAGGAACATAGTGCTAGGCAGGCTACTTCTACATAGTTTCTATCTCCTTCCCTGTAATAAGAATGTCTCTGGCAAGGATATAGCTGACTGCTGCTGCTTTTCCTGGGTGAAAGCCCACAGGAAGGCCCCTGTAAGACAGTAATGAAGCTGTCGTCTGCTGTCCCAACTGCCCTATGCCCCAGAAAGCCCCAAGCCTGCAGTCCCCTCTCTCTTTTCTCTTTCCAAGACATGTAAAAGGCAAAGGAAGATGTAGTATAACATGGAGCTAAAGTAAAGAAGAATCATCATCAACTAGGATTTAAACTTAGCCAGGACCGCACAAACTTCAGATGCTCTTTCCAATCATATTACTACCTTCAGAATCTCAATGGTTAGTGATAAATGAATGTTGCCTTGATTTATATTTCCTCCCAATTTCTATGAACTCTGCAGTCGTCATTTATATGAGAAGTTATGGGAACGTGGGCACACACAGCCATTTCCTCATTAGATGCTCAGTTATCTTCCTTACACAGTAGAAAAGCCCCTAACACAGCATCTTCCAGTCTCTGTAGTACAGTCTCCACACACACTTGGCCTGGACACAGCCGGCTCTTATCTGTGTTTAGGGCCAAGGCTTCTTTACTTACTGCTGTCGTCCCACCAGAAGGCAGTGACAAATATATCAGGGGTGGTATCCTGGATTTTGATCCCTTTGAGTTAATTCTCTGGAGGACTAACCAAAGAAAGGTCAATTCCTTACCTCACCACTGCACCTCATGCTTTCCTGTTTTGAGAACACAAAGAAACGTTACTTAAGAGCCACACGCAAAGGATACCCTAGAAATGAAAGCTCTGAAGTACGGTTTGGATTATTCAACTTGTAAACTGAGAAAACATGATCCCCATTTTGAATAAAATCAGCTGACAATTCACTCCAGAATGCAGGATCACAAAGCCAAGAAGATGTAAAGCACACCAGGAGGTGGAAAGGGTGGACGGGACCTTGTTACTGAGTCTCACCACTTGGCCCCAGCGATCCAGTACCTTTATCTGGCATATTTCTCAGCTTATTTTTTTCACGGTTTGGCCCATAAAGTGCCTTTCCCCTTCACTGGGGAAATACCAGAATTTCTGCAACTTCACAACACTTCTAGGTTCTCTTGCTTTGCTATCTTTTCTTAATGAATTTTCCATTTCAGTCCAGTCTTCTAGTTTCTAGCCTGTACAAGCACATCCCCTTTAAAGAGGAACACAAGCCCAAATGGACAAAGCAAATACAATAAGGCTGGTCATTAAAAGTAGGTGGAAAAACATCATTTCACGAAATAATTTACCAGTGGTCTTTAAACGTGGAAGCCTCCCAGTAGAAACTTGGTGAGCATGGCCAGTACTTCTTTCTGTGAGCACTGCCTCAAAGGAAAACACCCGATGGCCCTTCTAAAGTGTATCGCTTTCCATTTTTGGAAGCCTAAATAAAAGTCATCTTTCTGAGGGAAAAAACACAACTGCAAAGTATATAAACATTTTAAAAGTTCACTTCAAAAGCAGTTTGAGCAAATATGAGAGACATCTTGTAGCATCCATATATAACTTTTTATTAAGAAAATGAAAATACATCCTTTCTCCATATGTACATTACATACAACATAATTCTACAATTGCAATCGTTAAGCAGATCACTCATTTATTTATTCACAAAGTAGAGTTAACACATTTACCAAAGCTGGGATCTGAAACTTATTTGTACTAAAAAAAAAAAAAAATGCTAAGAAATCCACAGAGATTGGATAAAAGATAAACCAGAGAGGATCATGAGGGGTATGGGGAAGATTGCAGAACATGACAGAGCCCAACAATGATTTGAAACAACTGATGTCAGAAGAGATCTGATACCCATAAAGCACTTCTGTTTAAAAGCTCCAACCAGCTCATGCCAGCTTTCTAGAGTCCCATGATCTCCATTTAAGACGATGTAGATACTTTAGGAAACAATCCTGACCTCACATTGCCACAGAAGACGGTGTGAAAGACCAGAACGAAACAAGTTTGCAGTTTTCTCCTCCACACGTTGAGTCTCATCTGAAATACTGAGGTGCAACGTGTGAATCTCAGCTAATGTGTAGAGAAATACAATTTTTTGAGAGACGTTTGCTTAAACGTGGTGAAGAACTCGTTTATGGACTCCTTGCTTCATGTTCATTGTGTCTGTTTTTTGGCTCCTGACAAGTAGCTCATCCTTTTTGAATGTGAGTTTAATTATGGCCATACTAAAAAGTTCATCATAAAGACTCCTCCTCCTAATATGAATATGCTCCATATGCCCATAATGGTACATAAAGGACTTAGGAATTCAAATGAGTCTTAGGGATGAAACTTCCAAAGACCTGAGCAAGGCAGCTCCCTAAAGCTTCTGGATAACCTCTTACACCCAGAGTTCAGGCTTAAAGAGGCCTATCAACACAATTATTTTCAGATTGTCTGTCTAGAAAAGGGCAATGCTCAAAAGAATATAAATAAGGGTGGGAACATATGCTTCCAGCCTGGTCCTTTCTCCATGTGGTTTAAAAAAAAAAAAAAAAGGAATGGTTTTGTGTGTGTGTGTGCCTGTGTGTGTGTGTGTGTGTGTTTTAATCTTTCTGGCCTTTACTATGTTTGGTAATGGAAATAAGTCAGGGCAAATAAAATGAAGAGCTCTTATCACTTAATACTGGTTTTTCTTCTATATTAAGTATAAGTCAGTAATTTCCTAGTTTATAAGGATAAACCTACTTTGATAATCACTAACATCAACACATTTGATCGTACGTTCCATAAAAGCTATTTAACATTCTCCAGTTTTCAGCTAAGCTGGTCGCTACCACACCACATTTCCAGTCCAGGAAATGTTTTCAAAAGGCGAAGCAGAGACTCACATAGCATTAATAAGCAGACTTGGAAAGACTGATTTTATTGGCTACGGATGAAGCTGTATCTTTCTCAATCTAATTTTCAGTCCAACTTGGGTTCTGAGGATCTATCTCTATCAGAAACAATCTTATTTCTGACTACTGAGTATTTCCAATTTATAAAAGAGCTGACTTAAAAAAAATTCTAACATCTTTCCCAAACTGTTTACAAATACACCATTTTTGAAAGATGGAATACTGTTTGTTCCCAAGACCAACACAAGAAAAGGAGGGCCGCATCTTTGCTTTCCTGTATTCTTCCTCTGAGGCTAATGACTAAACTGTACATAGCTTTTGGAGTGGAAGCAAGGCAAGAAATCTCTTTAAAAAGAAAATTTTTAAAAATATATGTGTATATATATGTATATTTATAAAATATGTATGGATAAAGAATTCTGTTTACAGAAAAGTTACATTATTTTGCAACCCTAAATTATGCTGAAGACTATACACAACAGATAATTAATACTATACTATCTAGTTTCTTTTCAAAAGACATTTCACACAAATCCAAAATGTAAGCTGACTTGAAGAATAAGACAATCATAACATCTCTTGCCCAGGCTAACTGTAATGCTTAGGAAAGGAAGTCCACTTTGATTTTTCTAAATGGATGGTTTGTAAGTAAGGAAGCAAAGTGTTTACAATTGGTTAGTCACCAAAATCATTTTTCTGGGAAAGGAAAAAAAAAAAAATCCCAAGAAGATCAGTACATGACATTTTAATAAATTTATCTTCCCCCATGGAAGACAACTCGTAAGTAACCTTTTAGACTTTGTTATCTTATTATTAAATTTGGGAGTGAGTTGATAACTACTTGGTATTATTTATCTTATAACTTGGTATTCAAGACAACACGCTATAGTTGTCACACCTGATGGCACGGCTCTCATGGTGTAAGATTCTCTCATTTGTTGCTCAGCCAGCTGCAATGGAATTGGGACTTATTCTATATACCTCCTCTAATTTAATCAATCACTTTATAGATGTGGAAGAGACCTAAAGAAAAAACCAAAAGTATGAAATACTTCTAATGCCAAACCCAGATCTCATTATTTCTTGGCAAAGCCAAATTAACAGAGATCCTTGGGATGATATATAATTAATTTAAGGCAAGAAAACTAATCAGTTTAATTCTGTATGTGTTACAAGTTATACATGAAATGACAATTTCCTCCTATGTTAAAGGGCTAGAAAATAAAACCAACCAAATGACATGAGCTAAACTGTAACAAAGGCTTTCTTAAGATTTGTTAACAAAGGAGAAATAAAGCTCAAAATTAGCTTTTTGAGTGACTCCTTAATCATGCACACAGGATTGTTTGGTGTATCACACAGAGTGTTTCTTCTTCCTGCCAATTAATTTGGCATTCATTAAGTAATGAATGAAACTGAAGAATGATGATCTCAGGCTGGTATGTGTGTGGCAGACAACTCAGATATCTGAGCTAACTGCTGTGATTGCTAGTATCCCAGATGGTTCAGAGCCATGTTGCAGCAAGAGCTTAAACTCAGTGAATAAGCAAGGGAACCCCCAAATTTCATGTTGAAATGTTTTATTGCTGGTTTTCCTGCTGGATCCTTATCAAGAAAATTGGCTGTATGTAAGAAACTACTCACCTAGCTTAAGATCTAGAGCCCATTAACACTGAATTTTCTGTTTTAAGTTCTCAAACAGTTATTTGGGAGAAGGGAAGAAAGGTAATTAACCAAAAAATGTTATTTCCCAAAGACTATTCAGAACTACTGATTATTCTAGAAGCATGAGCTTTGAGCCCTTTTGATAGTCTTCTTCCCAGCACCTCATTAACAAAATTATTTTAGGGTTAGAAATGAAGGATTTTCTTTTTTCTTTCAATTTGTGAACCTCTAAAATCCATGAGCAAAAAGCTCCTATTTTTCCTTCTCTAACATACCCTCATTCTCTTCTCTAGCTCGTTCCTGAAGTTGAATACTTCCAAGTCAAAATGCCTTAGATAAGCAAAATAGGACACTGCACACAAATGTTTAATAGTTCACTGAGACTTTGAAAAGCAGATAAAAAGGAAGGCATTATTTTATAATTATAAGTGATATCTTAGAACTGGTCCAATTCCCTACCAAACACATTTCCCCTTTTTTGTTGTTGACTCTACAGCTTTCAGGTAACAACCATGTTAAACTTTTCTGTTTTCCAGCAAGCTCAGCAGTGTTTGGGGCAGACAGCATATTGCAAATCTTACTCCAATTAAGAAGATAAACTAGAATTACCCTTTCATTTTGTGTCTTTTAGCTGTGAAGCAGGATCCAGTTCACAATCTAAAACTTTAGCGAAAAAGGCAGACAGTGATCATTTCCCATAATGGCATTTCTCTCTGCACTATTAGATAATCTAATTTACTCTAACCTCTAATGACTCCTTAGGTTAAGGACTACCAAAGCCACCATTGGATGGTTTCACTGGTTATGACTGGCATAAGAGTTAGTCATTTGGAACTGGAGCTAAATTCTGTTTTTTTTTTTTTTTTTTTTTTTTTTGAGACAGGGTCTTGCTCTGTTCTGTTGCCCAGTCTAGATGCAGCATTGCAATCATAGCTCACTGCAGCCTCAAACTCCTGGGTTCAAGTGATCCTCCCACCTCAGCCTCCCAAGTAGCTGGGACTACTCGCATGTACCACCAAACCTGGCTAAAAAAAATTTTTTTTTTAAAAGTAAAGATGAGGTCTTGCTGTGTTGCCCGGCTGATCTCAAATTCCTGGGCTCAAGAAATCCTCCTGTGTCAGCTTCCCAAAGGTCTGGGATTACAGGCATGAGTCACTACGCCCAGCCTAAATTCACATTCTTGAGGGAAACAGACATTTATAAGGCTGTATTATTTTTATTTAAGAAAAGAAAAGCAATCATTTCATGGCAATTGAAACCATTTCTAATATTCAACTATATCAAAATTTAAAGTCAATTCTTAATACAAATTCCAACTTCAGCTGAAAAATCAATGCTACTCATGGAAGGCAGGAACAGAAACAAAAAGGCTAAAAAATACAATTAAAAAAAGACAAAAGGTAAATGGAAATCCTGTTGATATGCTGAATTCAGGAGCTCTGCTATGAAACTTGTACTTTACCAAGAGTTCTATGACAAGAGATTCTAATGCCATGAAGAGGCCAACACAGGTTTCTCCATTATAGTTGCCACACTCAGTACTATCCCCAAATAAAAATGACTCAAGTATTTTACAGCAATATCTGAATGTTATTAATTCCTTAATATACAATTTTTAATTTCATTATTCTCTTGTCATAAATAAGGATAATAGAGCATTTTGCCTCAGAATGATTTTAATCTTTTTTTTTTCTTCCCCCAAGCAATACAATGCTCCTACAGAATGCCACAGAAAATCTAGGGCCAAACAAAGTCAAGAATAAAGTTACATTTGCTAAGAAAAGTAAATGGAAAAACAATTCACAGTATTTGGTGGATAGAAGAAAATCGATGTTTTAAAAATCATGTATAAGTAGAACCTCTAAGACAGCATTTATTGAGAAAAAGAAAAATCATTTGGTGAAGGAATCAATATACTGCAGTAATGAGTCCTCACCCAGAACAAATGAGGGCAACATCATTCATGTGAGCTAGTCAGCTTCATATTATTTCGACAAACTTGGAAACTTCTACCTTCAACCAACAGACCTCTAGACTAGAAGTTTTGGATAGCCAAGTCATTTCAGCATTAAAACAAATCACAGGGAGATAGAAGCCAGGGTCCAGAACCACAAAATAATAGTGTTTTTTGGCCAATAAAGATAACAAAAATCTTTGTGTTAAAGCATCCAAAAATCTAATCTGTAAGTACTGTCATATGCAGACCCTCTATGATACTCCTTCGGCCATAAACTTTTTCTGGGGGAGCCTTCAAATCCCAGATCTGGGTCTATTTTAGGAATTCAAAACTTGGTGAGAATTTAGGCAAATTCCTGCAAAGGGATAAGTTGTGGATGAATGTGGATTTTTAAAAGAAGGATTTGGAAGACTATCTCTTTTTTTTTTTCTTTAACAGTTAGATGACTTTATTTAGAGTATACATTGTAATTATTCCCTCCCACAGAAATCACTTCAAACTGTAATTCTCAAGTACTATGCAACATTCAACCAGCTAAGGATTTCACATAACTTTCACGAAATAAATGACCCACAATTACCCAGGGAATTCCATGTAGTGTTAAAAATAATTATAGGTAACTTCTTTATGTAATTACCATGAAATTGAGTATAATTTAGAGAATAAAATCAGGAACATACTCCTAAGTGCTTTTTTGATCCATTAAGTATCATTCTCAATCTCTCATTAAATGCTTGGGTGCCTCAAACTAGTTTTTGTTTATAGGTTAGATTTTAAAACACTGTTTAATTAAATCTTTTATTATAACTCTGTTAATGTATCTCTACATAGCATTTTTTTTTTTTTTTTTTTAGTAGAGATGGGATTTCTCCATGTTGGTCAGGCTGGTCTCGAACTCCTGACCTCAGATAATCTGTCTGCTTCCACCTCTCAGAGTGCTGGGATTAGAGGTGTGAGCTACTAAGCTCAGCCTACATAGCATTTTTAAGGCAGATGTGAAGAGATCAACTGGAATGGTAAGCTCCCAACCATTTATATACAATATACATATTTTGCCCGAGAATGCAGTTTTACAAGCTTAAATCACTGAGCTCTAAACCCAACAAAGCTTTCTATGATAAAACCAGTGACTTTATAATGTCTTCTATCAGTTTTTGCTTATTAGACATGGACAGGTCAGTTTTTGTATAAATGAAAACCAGGTCTAAAAGATGGCCTTAATAAAAGTTAATACTGTCTGTCAGGTTCAGCACAGAGGTAGGCATTCAAGTTTGAATTTCTTTGCTTGAATAAGAGTGATATATTCTTGAATCAATCAAACTGGCCACATGAGGTCTCTGCTATTACCAAAATAAAATGCAAATGCACTTAAGAAGTGTCTTGAAAATCAGATCATTTCTCATGAAGTACAAGCACTGAAAATAATGTTATATATCTAGTTTAATTTCTGGTTGAAAAGAATGTATTATACTAGGAAAAGGGAAGAATGAGGTTGAAGCTGGAGATAATACAAATGAACAAATTGTATCTCACTTAATTCATGTGTCTAAAGCATTAGCTAGGTGTTTCAATTAGGGATTTGCCTAAGCTAGAATGAAATAATTGTTAGATAGTAAGCATACACACTTGGCTATATAAACAGTGTACCTAAATACCAAATTCAATTATTTAAATTATAGGATATGCTGGAATTCTTGGAAATACAGGTAGCTCCTCAATAAACTGTGACATGTTGTGAGCAACATGTCTATCTTGGTCATGGATATATGAAGCATTACATTCTCTACAATCACTTCCAGCAGTGCTCCCATTAAAGCCGCACATGACAGAGTCTGACTTTCCAATTATCTCCTCAGTGTATCTATCTCACTTTGGCAAGAGAAAATGGCTTGCTATGATTCAACCCCATTTAAACATGGTGGTGAGCAAAAAATTCCAGAAATGAAGAGGGGAAAATTGAACCTAAATAAAGGAAGGAAAGATGAAATTAAAACAAACATGTTTTCCAAAAAGCTAGTAGGGAAGCAATTAGGGAAAAACAAAAATAAAATTACTGAGGTCAAGAACTTCGTTTCCTCCAAACAACATTTGAGAAACTGATGAAAAAAATTACAAAGAAGCACTGTAAAAATAAATGGTGGAGGGCAACAGACCTTCACTTGCTCCATCACACTAAGCAAAACTAGAGCTTTTAAATTTAGGAAGTCTTAGCAAATTCAAGTTCTTCCTTGTCAATATTCTGACTTGCACCTGTCTCCACAAAAGATTCAATAGGCTATGTTAGTGATACTAATATTTTATGTTCTTATGTCACTCAGGGGAATGGTTTTATGAAACCGTACAAGTATGTAAGTAAACTGTATTTACTTGACTGGACAGTCACTTGGTTATTCAGCAGGTACACAAGTTGGTAGGTGCTGAATTAAGTAGCATACCTTTCACAAGTAAAGGTACAGATCAAATTGCTTAAGAAATCACTGTTGACTGCTTTGGGATACTAAGAAAGCCATGGAACTCATGACTCAAGCCTACAACTAGCAAAAATATATTTCTATTCATCCCTAAAAGAAGCAAAACCATGTACTAAAGACAGAATAAAGTGGGATCTCAATGTTTCATTCCTATACATGATACTTTCTGAAAGTGCAGGTTAATTTCGTCTTTCTTTGGTGAAGCCGAATCTTGCTACTCAGGGACATACTTGATTCCATAAAGCTATTCACTCTTACGAGCCATGGGATCAACTGACACTTCTTATTACAAGTCTGCTTTAGTATGGTGGGGATCAGCTTCATACAACACGCTGTTCGAGCAAATGTAAGCACTAGCCAGATGTAGGTTCCCCACACTGCATTCCACAGCACCTCATCAGAAGATACGTACCTCTATCTCTCACAGAAAAACTGACTCAGGGAAAAGTCCATCTGTCATACTGTTCTTTATAATTAAAAAATATTTGAACTATTCATAAAGTCCGGCCTATATAACTTAGTGAAATGTTTGTCAGTTGTATGCCACTGAACAACCACAAATAATTTCTCTTAAAAATATCAATTATCCACAAGCAGACACAGAGAGACAATGTGTATAAAAATAAATAAAAGCAGAGCTCTGGAAACTCAGCCTCCTCTCTCAAATGAAAACACTACAAAGAGATTGCACAAAGAGAAACGGGAGCCCTGGTTCTGCAGAGATCTTCTAGACAAAAGAGTAATTTTCTCCTAAAATTGCTATGAAGATATCAATGAACATATTCACTACTAGATCCCTCCTGCTCATCATTTTTAGAATGGCTCTTAAAGGTTCTGAACTATAGTGTCCTCAGTTTAAGGTTTCTGTGACTCAAAGTCAGATGCTGTTGTAATATCTACTATAAAATAAATATATCATTATAGAAATATTATATACCAATCTCAGATAGGTACTTGGGTCAATCTCAGGTTTCATTTTTAGTACTATGGCCAAGAGTGCAAACTTGAGCCCTCAGTTCTGCCTACTGTTTAACGTAACACAATACAAGTCAGCACAGACACGGATATCACCTTAACATATATCAACTGTCCTAGAGAACTATACATTTGTTAAGAATAAAGTAAAGAGGTAAACAAGTGACACCACCTATACGCAGTTGTGTGACGGGAGGTGCAGTGAAGTGGGAAGGGATGAGAAGGCAGGCCAAATGACCAACAGCAACAACATTCAAAATACTTGTAGTGCTGAATCTGTTAATAATGCTTATTTCCCCCAATTAAGAAAAAAAAAGAAATAAATTCTGAAAAGGGTAAACTGCCTAATTTTCCTTTTATACTCATTAATTCTTAAAAGATAACATAAGAAAAAATATATATATTTAACTGGAAAGTATACCAATTTCACTTTATTAGCCTAATTTAGGAATAGGATGAAGATAGTGGGGTTGAGGTCAGGTATGAAGGAAAAGGGTAAAAACCTGTGATGGTTAAGATCCCTTTGGAACTCTGGCGCAGTCCTCAATCACTGCAGCTTTACTGTCAGTCAACGGAGCTGCAATCCAAAAGGCGGAAAATCCGACTCCTGTTTTCCATTTCTGTGTCCAGTGGCTCTTCAGTTACAGTGTAATGAGGTCTACCAGGTTGCCTTTAGGAGGAGTCATGCTGTCAGGAAAGAAATTTACTAAGGTGTCAAAGAGCTGAGTTCTTTGAGCATAGGTGTGATCCACATCAGAAAAGCCTGGTGAAGAAGATACAAAGAAACATCCATTGTGTTTAAAACATGTAACAGAAAAACCAGTTAAAACTAGCAGCAATGTACTTTATAATGGACAAAGCAAATCAGGCTTCAAAACCAGACAGACACTACTGATCTGACCCCAGTTCTACTACTTGGCTGTGGTGTGATCTTAGGTAAATTCATCAGACTTTCTGGCTTTCAGACTTTGTTTCCTCAGCTGTACATAAGTGATAATCCTATTTACTTCATATAGTTATTGTGCAGATTAAATGCAATTACATGAAAAGCATCTAGCAGAAGGACTGGCACTTCAGTTACTAAATAATATCGATTTCTCTTCTCTTCCTTACAAGGTTGTTCCTCTGCTAGTCCACTGAGGAAATTCCACTTGTCTTTTCTACTTGTTAATGCTTCTGAACCACTAAATTTTTTTGGTAATAAAAATATAATAAAATCAAAATGAAACAGATCTTTTGAAATTAGTCTAAAATCATTAATGTCTCAGAGACAGCTGGAAGCAGTCTCAGAGAACTGAGTGATAACAGAGACGACTGAGGGAAAGAGATACATGTACAATATGTAGAATGGTACCTGCACATAATAAACACCATACCTCTTACTAGGCACACATTATGTGAGGATAGGGCAATGAACTACTTTTATCCCAGTAAGTATTAGGAAGCATATGTATGGCATGTTTAAAAGGTAGGGACTGTTAATCTAAAGGATTTCCCCCGTAACCTCTAAAAAACATTCAATTATCAAGTTCACTCCAGCTAAAGGAACATTCGGTGAGATGCTGTCTTCATCAGTTGGTATGTTTATCTCAGCTGCTTCAGATTTCTAACATAAAACGGAGATATTTAAGTGATAAAATAAATGATTTCCCCTATTCCTGAAATGGCTGAGGCATGAGAGCCCTGCTGAGTGCCATGAGAAACAGAAACAAAGCCATAATGAGTTACACATGCCAGCGTGTTCAGTGAAGGCGACTTCAAATCAGACTGATTTCCATTCAACTTAGAATACAATTTTAGGTCCAATCTGTTTTAATCTTGTAAAAGAACAGGAATAGACCACAACATTGCCAAGGATACCAGTTTCCTGGAAGGAACATAAACAATACCTCAAGAACAGCACATTCCTTTTTATTTTTAAAAAATATATTGTTTTAAGTTTGAGGGTAAATGTTTACTTGAGATGAGCTTGAGTTTAACAAAGCCCACTATGCTATCATGGAAATGAATGGAAAGAAATACTCCAAAATATTAACAAAGGTTATCTCTGACAGTGAGATTAGAGTCTTTTCTATTTTATGCTTTAAAAAAAAAAACTCCAAATTGCTTCATTTTCAACTTTTTATTTTGAAAAATTTCAAACCCACAGAAAGGTTTCAAGAATCGTGCAGTGAACACCCCATATTGCCTTCACTTAGGTTCATCAATTGTTAGTTTCACCAAAAATATGTTCTCTTTCTCTCTCTTTCTCGCTCTCGTGTGTGTGTGTGTGTGTGTGTGTGTGTGTGTGTGTGTACACCCCACTGAAAATCTTTTTGTTGAACTATCTGGGAGAAAGTCACAGACACCTTTGCTCCCTACATGCTCAAACTAATTTCAGCTAAGAACAAGAACATTCACTTACATAACTAATATATATTAAATTCATGAAATTTAACACCGATGTCCCAATAGTACCATTTTTTAGTCACTTTTTTACAGTCATGTTTCCTACTAATCTAAAATCCAATCTAAGATCACACAAGGCATTTTTCCAAGTCTCTTGAGTCTGAAATAGTTCCTCAGCCTCTCTGTCTTTTACGACACTGATATTTTTGAAGACTACAGAACATTTATGAGTAGAATGTGTTGAATTTGGGTTGCCGGACTGTTTCTTGATCATCAGATTCAGTTTATGACGTTTTGGCAAGAATACTATACAAGTGATACTGTGCGCCCTCAGTGCATTATCTCAGAAGGCATGGGGTATCAGTTTATCCTAATACTGATGATATTAGCTTTGATCGTCTGGTTAAGTTGGTATATGCCAAATTTCTCCAAGGTAAAGGTGTTCTTTTCTACCTTTTTAATTAATAAACTATATCCGCTTCTCCAACAGCCCTGCCCCCAATAATTTAGCAATCACTGATGATTCTTGCTAAAACAATTATCAGTTATATGATTGTGATTTTCTAACTCTATAATTCCTTCTACAGTTGTTGACAACCTATTGTAAAGAAGAGCTTTTTCTTCCTCTCCTCCCATTTTACTTATTTGTTCACATTATTATGTACTCAGGGATTCTTTTCTTGTTCAGTATGTTATATTCATTACTGTCACCATTCATTCTGATATTCATACTGTCCCAGATTTCACCAGCAAGAGCCTTTTTGAGCTGGTTTGTCTTCTTGAAATGTATCCATTAATTCTGGGGTACTTCCTTACTTTCTGGTATACATCCAAATTCATATTTACACAGCTCTGGAGTCCTAATTCCTTTCAGCTGTGAATGTTATTTAAAAACCAAGAACAGCAGCTGGGCGCGGTGGCTCAAGCCTATAATCCCAGCACTTTCGGAAGCCAAGGCGGGTGGATCACGAAGTCAAGAGATCAAGACCAACCTGGTCAACATGGTGAAACCCCGTCTCTACTAAAAATACAAAAAATTAGCTGGGCATGGTGGCGTGTGCCTGTAATCCCAGCTACTCAGGAGGCTGAGGCAGGAGAATTGCCTGAACCCAGGAGGCGGAGGTGGCAGTGAGCCGAGATTGCGCTGTTGCACTCCAGCCTGGGTAACAAGAGCGAAACTCCGTCTCAAAAAAAAAAAAAAAAAAAAAAAGATGCCGGGCGCGGTGGCTCAAGCCTGTAATCCCAGCACTTTGGGAGGCTGAGGCGGGTGGATCACGAGGTCAAGAGATCAAGACCATCCTGGTCAACATGGTGAAACCCCGTCTCTACTAAAAATACAAAAAATTAGCTGGGCATGGTGGCGCGTGCCTGTAATCCCAGCTACTCAGGAGGCTGAGGTAGGAGAATTGCTTGAATCCAGGAAGCAGAGGGGTTGCGGTGAGCCGAGATCGTGCCATTGCACTCCAGCCTGGGTAACAAGAGCGAAACTCCGTCTCGGGAAAAAAAAAAAAAAAAAAAAAAAAAAGAAAAGAAAAGAAACCAAGAACAGCTATGCTAATTGCCAAGGTGTCACTGTTCCTAAGCCTATGTATATAGCCTATTATATGCATACATGTTTTTTAGATTATATTTCATGCTTTTATTGTTAACTCTAATTTCTTAAAACCTCAGAGGATTCGTCCTCCTCATATCCCATTCCATATCTCCTTTCTTCCCCCAAGAAAACCCTGATTCCCAGTAATATCAGAATATTTACTCATTTGCTCAACTTAAAATATATACGAATTCTAGATTTGCTACATATGTACCACTACCAAGAAAAACTCAAGATTTGTTTGCTTTTATTGTTTTTAGAATATGCCTCACTGAAAGTATAGGCTAAGTACTGTACTAAAATGGTTTAGTTCTCTTTTATGTTCTGAATTTGTAAAAATACAATCGTGTTACATTTTTAAAAGAAGACATCGATTCTGTAATGCTACTGTAATGAAGTAATACCATCTTCTGGAGATCAAATTACTTAAGAGGGAAGAAAACACTGAGTTCCTATGTGCTGGGTACTTTAGGTATGATTACATTTCCTCTTCACAAAAACAATGAAGTCTCTGCCCTTTCAGATGAGACAACTTAGATTCAATAATCTTAAAGTTATTACTATTTTTGTTATTCATCTACCTCTTTTACACAGAAAGATTCAGTAATTCAATAAAGTCTCACAGCTAGGGAGGGAAGAGGTGGAATGTGAACCTATGTCTGTCTGACTCCAAAACCCTTTATTTATTTTTATTAACTCATAGTCATTAAGTACTTAACTTGTAGGGCAATGAACTAAGCTCATTTAACTCTAAAAGGCACATCTTTTATTTTTATTTACTATTTACCTATGAGGAAATTTAAATTTACGCTATCCTTAGACGAATGAATAAACTATGGCAGATTCCTATTATGAATAATAATGTATCACTCCATAAGAATACATCTGATCTAGTGTAGCTTCATAAAAACGTCTACAAGCCACATCATTAAGTTTAAAAATTATGCTGCAGAATGTTTTTACATAATAAATTAAAACAGCACATACAAGCCTCTATATTTATATGGTGGTGTGTGTGCGTATATACAGTTGATCTTGATCATTTACAGACTCCATATTCGTGAATTTGCCTGTTTGCTAAAACTCATTTGTAAACCACAAACCAATAATTGTGTTATTTCTGTGGTCATTGCAGACATGTGCAAAGTGGCAAAGTATTTGAGTCACCATATGCACAAGTCCCCAGCTGAGGGTGAACTTTGTGATCTCTGCTGCTTTCTTGTTTCAGCTCTTACTATCCACAACAGACCTTTTACCATCTGTTTGGTGCTACATTTGCCACATTTTTGTGTTTTTGGTGGCTTCACTGTTTAAAATGGCCCCCAAATGTAGTGCCAAAGCGCTGTCTAGCATTCTTATGTGCAAAAAGGCCTTATGCGGAAAATAGGCACATTAGATAAGCTCGGTTCAGGTATGAGTTAGAGTGATGTTGACCATGAGCTTAATGTCAGTGAATCAACAATATATTTTAAATGAGGAATCTTTAAACAAAAACACACATAACATGTGGTTACAAATTGATCAGTAGATAAAATGTGATGAGAGGCTTGTAGGAACCTAACTCTGTACTCTACTTTGAATAATGAGAACCAAATGCATCTGTGTGTGTGTGTGTGTGTGTGTGTGTGTGTGTGTAAAGATGTATCACATGAGTGATTATACTTAAGGGTAAAAGAGACTGAGGAAAGTTATTTAGGGAGAATCTTAAGCTTTATATGTAATCAATGTTTTCTTTTTCTAAAAATAAATTTAAAAAGGGTAAGGATCTAGTAAACTCATCAATAGTAACAAAACTACTTAAATGGCACTGCTAGGACAAAAAGGTGATATTGATTCTAAACTTCATGGTCCTCATCACTATGTTTATCTTACTTCATTTTCACCATAAAATGCAAAGAGAAGGTAACTATTTGAACAGTGGAAACTGGTAAAGCTCAGTGAGAGGTAGCACAGTGGTTTAGAGAAGGTGTCTGAAGCCATACTGACAGGGTTTTAATCCTGGTTTTGCCCTTCACTAGTCCTATGCCTGGGCAAGTTACCTTAGCCTCTTTGTACCCTAGTTTCTTCATATACAAAAAAGGATCACAAAGTCGCTACTTCATAGGGATACTATGGGGATAATCACCAGTTAAGACATGCAAAGTACTTAGAACAACACCTAGTCCTAAAGTAAGTGATTAATAATATTAATTAGCTATCACTATACCACTAGTAGTATGACTGAAGCAATGACTGCTCTAAAGAAAAGTGACCTGTTAGGAATAATTTTTTTGTTTTTAGAGATGGGGTCTTGCTGTGTTGCCCAGGCTGGACTCAACTTCCTGGGCTCAAGTGATTTTCTTAACTCACACCACCATGCATGTAGGAATATACTTTTAACTTAACATCCTACACGTAGCTAGATTTTCCTATTTGTGGTAATGGGGAAATCACAAGAATTTTTTCCTAGCATACACATTTTTAAATGTACACTCCTTATTTCTAACACTAAACTTCCTATTTGGACTGTAAACTTCTAAAAAGAGTTATGAGGACCAAAAAAGGACAAACCTGGGCAATACAGTGAGATCTTATCTCTACAAAAATTTTTTAAAAAGAAAAAAAAAATTAGTTCAGCGTGGTTATGCATGCCAGAGTAGTCCCAGCTACTCTGTAAGCTGAGGCATGAGGATTGCCTGAGCCCAGGAAGTACAGGCTGCAGTGAGCTGTAATTGCACCACTGCACACTAGCCTGGACTTCAGAGCAAGACCCTGTCTCAATCAATAGGAAACATGCTTTATATACCAGATTTTTCCTACTTGTCACATACCTTGCTGAAAATAAGTTTAATTGCTCAATTCATACTTTCTAGAACTAAGATATAGCTCTTACACTTAACAAAGTGACTGAGTTCAATCTTAAAAGTGCCTAGAGCCACCAGAAGCTCTAAAACCAAGATCTTTGGAGATTTTCTCTGAAGTCACTCATTTTTCGAAAACCAAGATAATGCCACCTTCCATCTTTCTGATTCTTTAAAATATTACATACTATATTAATACTTTTACTTAATTCTCACTAAGAGATGAACATAAGTTGGATTATTTCTGGAGGGTGTCATTCAGAAAGTTTGGCTGAGGCTTTTTTTTTTTGGCAGCGCTTAGAAAATGAAATACTCATTTATACAATTGTAGGTACAGTAAATAACCCATTTTATTTTTATTCTAATTGGCGTAAAGATAAAATTGTCTAACAGAAAATGAATAAGAACAAGAACCAGTAACTCTAAATAGGCATGAAACCTTTTGAAAAGTACTTGTTTATAAAAATCAGATTTCTCATTAAAATTAGCAAACAATCTGTATTTGCTCCTTATCCAAATTCACCAATATTACAAAGGTGACTTAAAAAAAAAAAAAAGAGACAAGATCCTGCCATGTTACCCAGGTTAATCTTGAACTCTTGGGCTCAAGATGATCGTCCCACCTCGGCCTCCAAAAGTGTTGAGATTACAATACAAACACAAAAGCGTGACTCATTCTACCTGGCTAGAAGCTTACATTTTCAACGCAGTCAATAGTAATGGTACCCTGAATGGAGCATTTACTGCTTTACTGTGTTAAGTGTTTTATTCCAGAATTATTTAATTCTCTCAGCAATCTGAGGCAAGTACTCCCATTGCCTCCAATTAATAAAGAAACTGATAACTAGAAAGTTTAAGTAACTTGCTCAAGATCACTTTTAAAATAGATTCTGACTCTTAACCACCACCCCACATTCCAACTTCCTAATTACTATGCTATACCACCTCCCTTCAGACAAGACAGGAAACAAAATCCCACAGAAATTTTTTTTTCTTGTATTTTCTCTTTTGTGTTTGTATTGTTCTCAGTATATCTGAGGTTTGTTTAGAATCCAAATAAAGCAAACTAATCCTGACAAAATATATTAGTTGGCAGTGAACAGGACAGAGTCAAAAGAAAGGAGTTAAGCTGAAGGCAAAATATTTGCTGACACCACCCTAATTAACATATTTAAATTAGTGCCAAGAAATTCTCGTTCCAGAGGCTAAAAATAAGTCAGCTAGAGAGAGTTTATTGCTACTCACTCATATATAAAAAGAATGGGCCTGCGGTATGGTATCATAAATAAAAAGGCACAAATCATTCAAACTGAATATGTGCCAGACATCCAATTCAGGTGTCACTACATTTGTTTCAAATGCTAGAATTCAGAAGGGCATGGACTTTCCAAAATAAAGCTTATACCTAGGTTCTCCAGCATCACAGAGCTGGGATTTCTAGTAGCCTAGGGACTTAACTTCGAGTGTATGGAACAGTCGTAAATCATTATCTAAATTCTTAGGAGAACCTTCTGGAGTCACGTTTATAGCAGTCTAGTCTAGTCTTGAGGAATCCTACATATTCTGGAGTTGGAATTTAGGATTGGAGTTGCTTTGATCAGTAGAGAAGCCTCCATCACTAGCTATGAATAAAGGGCAAGACCTCAAGAACACCTCTATTTTTTCATCCCAGTGAAAAGCACCAGAATTATACA
Organism: Saimiri boliviensis; assembly: GCF_048565385.1. Classification (NCBI taxonomy): domain Eukaryota; kingdom Metazoa; phylum Chordata; class Mammalia; order Primates; family Cebidae; genus Saimiri; species Saimiri boliviensis. Next base: position 25,974,106 of record NC_133458.1, read on the forward strand.
TACTCTTTTTTACATTGAGGTACAGTTTACTTTTAAGAGATAAAAGGTCAAATAATGAAGAAACTAAACAGATATCCCCAAATGTTATTTTATTCCAAATATAAAAAATAGTATTTATATTACATATAACGGAAAATTTCAGTACTATAGCTCAACTCTAAGGCAAATAGTAACAGCACCAACATCAATGGGATTAATATACTTTCACTGACCAGAGGAAAGCTGGAAATCTCCATACTTCAAAAGACTACTATCTTGGTAAAAAATGAAGCTATGAATAAGTTATCCTAATGAAAATGCCCTTGAAAATTCACCCAAGTAAAGGTCTGTGTTCGGTTCTGCAGACTACCCAGTTTATTATAGTCTTGGTTTTGTTTTTGTTTTTGTTTTTTCAGACAGAGTCTCGCTCTGTCTCCCAGGCTGGAGAACAATGGCACGATCTCAGCTCACTGCAACCTCCACCTCCCAGGTTCAAGCAATTCTTCCGCCCCAGCCTCTCAAGTAGCTGGGATTACAGGCACCCACCATCATGCCTGGCTAATTTTTGTATTTTTGTAGAGGTGGAGTTTCACCATGTTGGCCAGGCTGCTCTTGAACTCCTGACCTCAGGTTCAAGGCCGCTTGCTTCAGGCTCCCAAAGTGCTGGGATTATAGGTGTGAGACCACGCCTGGACGATTTTTCTTTCTTCTTTTTAAAGACAGGATTTCTCTCTAGTCACCAAGGCTGGAGTGCAGTGGCACGATCTTGGCTCACTGCAACCTCAACCTCCTAGGCTCAAGTGATCCTCCCACCTGAACCTCCTGGGTAGCTAGGACTATGCACACACACCACTAAACCTGGCTATGTTACCCAGGCTTGGCTCAAACTCCCGGTTGGCTCAAACTCTCAAGTGATCCTCCAGCCTCAGCCTCCCAAAGTGCTATAGTTACAGGTGTGACTGGCCTACACTGTGCCTGGCCTACAGTCTAGTTAATAATTCGTTAATACTAAATGAGAGTACTACTAAATGAAGACTGATGCACAATATTTAAAGTGTTTGAGAAAAACTTGAGTTTCAACTAGAAGTTATGTTGAACAATTAAGATAACAAAACTCCCATTTTAAGAAAAGAGATAATCGGCCGAGCGCGGTGGCTCAAGCCTGTAATCCCAGCACTTTGGGAGGCCAAGGCGGGTGGATCATGAGGTCAAGAGATAGAGACCATCCTGGTCAACATGGTGAAACTCCATCTCTACTAAAAATACAAAAAATTAGCTGGGTGTGGTGGCGCGTGCCTGTAATCCCAGCTACTCAGGAGGCTGAGGCAGGAGAATTGCCTGAACCCAGGAGGCGGAGGTTGCGGTGAGCCGAGATCGCGCCATTGCACTCCAGCCTGGGTAACAAGAGCAAAACTCCATCTCAAAAAAAAAAAAAGAAAAGAGATAATCTATCTTCTTTGATTTTTAGGAAAGAGATAATCTATCTTCTGTGCTCACAAACTACTGCCTACCCCATCGCTATTCTCTTGACAACACACAATTCCACAAAGAACAAACTGACAGGAAAAAGTAATCAACAAGTATTATCTCATAGTATGTATCAGTAATGCAGCCTGCATTCCAAAGCAGTGCTATATAAATTAACTTATTTTGATTGTTTTTCTATTGCCATCTGTTTGCATACTAACACAACAATTGGTATAGGACTCACTGCAAACTGAAGTGATTGATAAATGATACCTAAGAGTAACTTTGTAGGTTATCAGAAATTTTGCATGATACCTTGAAACTTCATTTGCTCATCTATTTCTTTGAAATATATCACCTGATGTTTCATGTAAAAGAAACCAAACAAATGCTAGGGCATCTAGATGGATAAACTATTCTGCAATACTTACCTAGAGCTGTAAAATCTGAACCAGATTTGAATAGAGCTGATGCCAGGAGCTGAAACTGTTAAAAAAAAAAAAAAAAAAAAAAAAAAAAAAGAAGCAAATTAGCTGGCTAAGTGCACTGAAGGAAAATAACCTTCTGTAACTTTGACCATTTGTCAGCAACTATGTATTTCTGCATATGTGTGACACAGGTCTATTCACCAAATAGTGGCAAGAAGAACACTTTCAGATTAAATAATATACTGACTTTTTATCAGGCTGCTATTAACATTTTCCAAAATACTGGGTCATGTCCTGGAATTATTTTATTTTTAAAATGTATTATAAAGTATGTATTTATTAAGAAACAACAGCACAACAAAATAAAAAAGGAAACTGTCATTTCAGAATCTAACGCATATGAACAGATTGGTGCCCTGGGCCCAGTTATTACATTTTTAGTATATATGCATTCTCTTTTCAAAAATAAATGTAAGCCACTGTAAAATACCTGATGTCTCAGCTGTGTAAATCAAAATCCGAGAAAAAAAGCGTGTATAGACCATTCCTAAAATTACAACTTAGATTGAGATTCCACAGCTATATATAATTATATTGTTAAAACCCAATGGGCTTCTTTTTTTTTTTTTTTCTTTTTCCCCAACAGGCTTTTTTAACGGACATAATGTTGTAAATGTTGTTAGATTTCCAGGCTGCCAGTTAAGGTTAGTTTAAAACAGAAAATGTAATTGAACAATGAAGAAACAGAGTAAGACAAAACTATCGCAACATTAGCAATTTAACAAATAGGCACAAAATAAAAAATTTGGAGAACTATTTACATTTACCCTGAATGAGGATGCAGGAAAAGAGGCGAGTTAAAGGAATGGATTAGAGCAGACAAACTCCTCAATGGAGTTACCTGACACTTCCTAAGACTTGAGCAGTTAATACCATCCATTCCTCAAAATATATTTCACATCTATGTTTGCAGCCTTTTACATTTCAGGTATTAAATCATACTAATATTTGTAAGCCCTGATTAATGGTCCTTCAAAGATCAGAAATTGTACAAACCTTCCATAGGTATTTATCTAAGCAAGAGTTAGGAAAAGGGGGGATAAAAAGAAAAATTTTAAAACATATGGAAATTCTTTACATGTTCTGGGTATCAGTCCTCTGTCAGTTATATCTACTGCAAAGATTGTTTAGTCTGTGGCATGTCTATTTATTTATTTATTTAGCCAGGGTCTTCTCTGTCACCCAGGTGGGAGTGCGGTGGGATAACCATGGTTCACTGCAGCCTCAACCTCTTGGGTTCAAGCAATCCTCCTACCTCATTTTTAATTTTTTAAAATTTTTTGCTAGAGATGCTGGTCTCAAACTCCTGGGATCAAGCAGTCCTTCCTCCTAGGCCTCCTAAAGTGCTGGGATGACCAGTGTGAGCCACTGAACCTGGCCATGTCTATTTATGTTTCTAATAGTCCTTTAATGAGCAGAAATTTTAACTTTTTGAAGTCAAATTTATTAAGATTTTTTCTTTGATGATTACTATCTTTTGTGTCAAGTCCAAGAAATCTTTACCTATTCCAATGTTGTGAAGAAAATCTCCTATGTTTTCTTCTCAAAGCCTTATTCTTCTGGATTTTGTATTTAGATCTGTAATCTATCTTAATGTTTCAGTACACAGTGAGAAGGGTTTGAAATATCCAGCTATTCAGTATCATTTGTTGACAACTTTCTTTCCCCCATTGGACTTGGCACCCTGGTCAAAAAACAAGGGACTGCATATTTATGGGTCTATTTCTGGACTCTCTTCTGTTGTACTGATCTATTTGTCTATCCTTAACCCAGTACCACACTGTCTTGATTATTGTGGCTTTATACAGAGTCCTGAAATCAGGTAGTATAAGCCTTCCAACTTTTGCTTTTTTCAAAATTGTTTTGGCTATTCTAAAACCTTTGCATTTCCATGTAAATTTTAGAGTTGTTTGTCTGTTTCCTCAACGACAACAGCAACAAAAAGAAACTAGTATACTGCATTAAGATAAAGACCAATCTGGGGAGAATGGGCAGCTTTAAACAATTTTCAGTGTTTTGATCCATAAATATGATATGTATCTCCATTTATCAAGGTCTTCTTTAATTTCTTACAATAGACTCATTCTACCCATTTGGCATTTCTGACGCTAATATAAACAGTATGCTTTTCATTTTCTAATTGTTCACTGCTAGTATAAAAATAATTGCTAATTATTGCTTCTTTTTTCTATTGACCTTATATTTTTGTAACTTGCTAAATTCACTTGTCCTAGTATATTGTTTTGTACACAACGTGGGGTTTTGAGAATGTACATAATCGTGTTACCTACAAATGCAAACAAATTTACTTTCTCCTATCCAATCCATATGCTTTTTTTTTTTTTTTAAATTATACTAGCTAGGACTTCTAGTACAAGGTTGAATAGAGGGGCTGACAATATACATGATTTCCTTGTTACAGTCTTAGGGAAAAGGGTTTAATGTTTAACAATTAAGTATAGTCCTAGGTATATGTTTTTCACAGGTGTCCTTTAGGAATTTAGATTCAGATTCAAGGGTTTTTTTATTCCTACTTTGCTAAGAATTTTTATTATGAATTGAGTCTGAATTTTGTTAGATGCTTTTCTTTACTTACTAAGATGATCTATGATTTTCCTTCATTCTGTTAACATGGTGAATTACACCGAATTTTTTTCAAATGTTAAACTACCTATATATTCCTAGAATAAACTATCACTTAGTCATAGTACACTAACCTTTTAATATATTGCTAATTAAGTAAAATTTTCCTAAGAGTTTTACATTTATGTTCATGAAAAATATTAGACTATGATTTTCTTTGCTTGTAATGTCTTTCTTGGGATTTTATTTTATTGTATTTGAGATAGGATCCCTCTCTGTCACCAAGGTTCAGAGTGTAGAGGCATAATCACAGCTCACTGCAGCCTCAATCTCCCTGAACTCAGGTGATCCTCCCACCTCAGCCTCCAGAGGGGCTAGGTCTACAGGCATGCACCACCACACCCAGCTAATTTTTTTTTTTTTTTTTTTGTAGAGACAGGTTTTTGCCATGTTGCCTAAGCTAGTCTCAAACTTGTGAGCTCAGGTGATCCACCCCTGAGCCTCCCAAAATGCTGTGATTACAAAGTGTGAGCCACCAAGCCTGGCTTCTGTTGGGATTTTACATCAAAGTTAACCTGGCTTTAAAAAAGGATTTAAGAAGTATTGCCTTCCTCTAATTTCGGAGAGTCTATGTAAAATTGGTATTTTTTTCTTCCTTCATTAAATGGTTGATATAATTTATTATAGGCCTAGAGGTTTTTTGTTAGAAAATTTTTTATTACAAATTCAATCTCTACAGTACATATGAAGTTCCTTAAGATTTTCTATTTCTACTTGTATCAGTTTTGGTAAACTGGTCTTTTAAGGAATTTGTCAATTTCATCAAGGTGCTGAATTTGTTGATGAAGTTGTTCATACCTACTTTACCTTTAATAATGTAGGGTCTATACTGATTTCCTCTTTTCATTTGTGATGTTGATAATTTCACTTTTTTTTTCTTGGTGATATGGTTTGGATTTGTGTCCCCAATCAAATCTCATGTTGAATTGGGGGAGGGGTTTGGTGAGAGGTGACTGGATCACAGGGGCCGATGTCCCCCTTGCTGTTCTTGTGATAAGGAGTTATCCTGCGATCTGATGATTTAAACATGTATGGCACTTCCCCGCTCATTCTCACTCTCTCTTCTGCCACCATGTGAAAAAGATGCTTGCTTCCCCTTGTAAGTTTACTGAGGCCTCTCAGTCATGCTTCCTGTTAAGCCTGCAGAACTGTGAGTCAATTAAACCTCTTTTCTTCATAGATTACCCAGTCTCAGGTGGTTCTTTATAATAGTGCGAGAACAGACTAATACACTTGGTACATCTTGCTTGGGGCCTATCAATTTATTTACCTTTTCAAAAGGCCAACTTTTCACTTCTAAAATTTCTCCACTGTTTCCTATTTCAAGAATTTCTTATTTTCTACCTATTTGGGGTTGAATTTGGTCCTCTTTTCTAACTCCTAAGGTGAAAAACATATGTTATTGGCTCCACATACAGGATAAAGAGAAAATTATTATCTAAACCATCTGATTAAATAAATGGAATGGTATGCACTGGCCTAAGGATTTTAACACATATCAGGTGATATTACAGGCCTCTCTTCCAAATTCTGGATTCAAATATCCAACAGTCACCTCAACATCTTAAGTTGGCTGTCTCATAGATGTCTCAAACTAAACAGTTTCAAAATTAAACTCCTCAATGCCAGCCAGGAGTCCCCACAAACTGGGTTCCCCCAGAACTTTCTCAGTTCAGTTGACAGTAACTCCATTCTTCCAGATTTTCAGGCCATAAATTTTAGAGTTATTTCTTTCAAACCGTAGATCTAATGTATGATAAAATTCTGTTGGTTCTATCTTCAGTCACCATAGCCTCCTTGCTATTCTATTAAACCTTGCCAATAGGCCAGTCACGGTGGCTCAAGCCTGTTATCCCAGCACTTTGGGAGGCCGAGGCAGGTGGATCACGAGGTCGAGAGATCGAGACCATCCTGGTCAACATGGTGAAACCCCGTCTCTACTAAAAATACAAAAAAGTAGCTGGGCATGGTGGCACATGCCTGTAATCCCAGCTACTCAGGAGGCTGAGGCAGGAGAATTTCCTGAACCCAGGAGGTAGAGGCTGCGGTGAGCTGAGATCACACCATTGCACTCCAGCCTGGGTAACAAGAGCGAAACTCCGTCTCAAAAACAAACAAAAAACAAAACAAACAAACCAACAAAAAAACCTTGCCAGAATAATCCCAACCTGGGATCTTTGTTCTAGACCTCCCTTTGTCAGAAATTATTTTCTCCATATTTCTCTCTCAAGTTTTCATGCAAATCTCATTTCTAAATGAGGCCTATTATGATCATCCTATGTTACACTGCTCTGCCCAATTCTCATCCCGTATACTTCTCCTTTTATCCTTTTTATTCCGTATTTATTTTTCCGTAACACTTATTAAATTCTTTCGGGTCTTGAATTCCTGACCTCAGGTGATCTGCCCACCTCACCCTCCCATAGTGCTGGGATTACAGGCATGAGCCACCTCGCCTGGTCCAACACTTGTGATATTCTAATGTACTATATAATTTGCTTCTTTAATGTTTATTTTTCATTGTCTTTCTCCACTAAGATGTAAGCACCTCCTGGGCAGGGATCTGTTTGGCTTGCTGACATAGCTCCTCTGCCTAGAAAGCCTGACCTATTATGGGGAATTGATATACATCTGTTCAATGAATGACACCAGTACTCTGGAAATGCTACAGAAGTGTAATGAATACAAAATGTGTTATCGTAGCTGAAAACTTATTCTCATTTCTCCTCTATTATAGAAGTCTTCTCTGAAAGTAGTATAATTGGCTCAGACATCCTTTTCTCGGGCCTTTTCTAGAAAAAAATACCATGCTTTATAAGGTTTATTGCCAGTTCAGAACCAATGTTCTCAAGCATGGAGGAACCAAAGAACATTTTTTTGTTATATAGTTGATAGTCAGCTGTCACTGTCCTGACAACAGGCACAATGATGATGATTAACAACTGTGGGAAAAAAAATCTAAAAAACACTTCTTGTGTTTTGACTTAAATGAGAAAGTCATTTAAAACATGACATTTTTGTCAAACATACAAACAGAACAAAAACAAGTTACTATAGGAAATGAAGAGCAGTAAGGCCCTTCTCAGTGAGTGGAATGATTTCCTAAGATGAAAGTGAAGATCTACATGTCTCACTGACAAATACTGTAAGTATACAGTGAACTGTCACCAGGGGATTTCTTTCGCTCAAACAGACTGTTGGATACAAAACGTTTTAAACATTAAATCTGTTCACACATTTTTAAACAAAATAGTATTATTACAGACCAGTAATTCTCAATGTCAGAAATGTTTTCTATTTTCTGTTCTTTAAGAGCTAACAGAGGAGAATCTTAGGGTGAGGACATTGTTTTAAAAAGTGTCTAAGGTGATTTTTAACTACACACACACACACACACATGCGCGCGCGCACGCACGCGACCATTTCTTTCTAACTTCTACTAGAGCTAACCCAACTCTTGATAGATTAAGCTTTTATGAAATGGAATAGAAGCCGGTGGCACACAAAATCATAAGCTGTGACTGTTCTAAAAGAAGAAAAACAGAAACCAGCTACCAAAATTTTTTAAATGGCTCAAATGAACTTGAGATACCTCCCTGTCCTGTTTTTTCCCCATTAGTTTAACTTTAAGAACAAACTGTCTTGTTTTCTTTGGCCTACTTGCAGCTCACACAGCTGAAATTATTTACTTTGAAATATTCTGTTTTGGTTTCAAAAAATAAGGAAAAAATAATTGCTCCCAGTTACAGCCATTTTACATAGAATATGGAGAAAACACAAGGAAATCTATGCATAACTCTAAATGCATGGCCTAACATTAACGTTAATGGACTCTTCAGAACTAAGTACAGTTATAAGTCATAACAGATTAAACCAAACATATTCTGCCACTCACTCGGCAAAACTACAATTATTTCTCCTATTTCCTCTAGTATTATGGATTGACTGAAGACTCAAGGAAAGACAATTAACCGTCCCCCTTTCAAGGGAGTTCTAAATACGTTCTGCAGATTCTCTACCTACTGAAGGGCTGTAATCAATATTGAGAGACTTAGGACTTAATTTTATAGTACGAAACTTTGAAAGAGTATCTCTTTGTTATGGTGCTGAAGACCCGAAAGCTATTGCTTGAAAGTACAATGAACCTGGAGCCTGAAAGTAATTCAACATTAAATCTGACACCTGTGTCAATGCTGAAGTGTGGGCACAGCTTGATACTGCTATTACAAACCCAAAGCAAGGCAGCAACTAACAGGGAAAGAGACCTAAGGATCAGAACTACATATAATCAACATGAATTCTGTGAGTGGAGGCAAATACACTGCAGTTCAGATGTTGCTAAATCAACAATGATGGCTGGCAAAATGAAAAAAATGACAAAAAGAATCTCAGATATTAGTGGAAAGAGAGCGTATAAAACCACAAAAATCATTGCAGGCATATTCACACACCATGGATAAGCAAACATGTCCTTGAGGATGTGAAATCTTTAGAAACTGTTGTTTCTGTCCCAATACTACGTAACAAAAAACTGAAAAGTAATGATTGGCTAACTGATTTCTCAAGCTTAGCAACTAGTGATGAATGAAATTAGTAGCCTATAGACAAACTATAGCTACAACATTCACATAACTAAATAATAAGGCACCAAGGATTCTAACTCCCACCAACCTCTCTTCATTTTCTCCCTAAGCAACAGAGGAATTTTCTTTCCTCTCTTGGGGGATCTTGACTATCAACAGAAAAATTTACATTGAACCATTACATAATCCTTATGTAAAATAATCACGGGACTATGAACAAAGTAAAAATTTCTATTTGTTTCCTAAAACACAAAACTAAGTTAAAACTTTATAACTGATAATCCTTTTCTGAATGGACCAAAAGTTTTTGGTAACTGGAATCTTATCACATGAAAACATCCCTATTCAATTTTTTATTTCACCTTCTCTGTGACATTTTAAAGATTACTGATATCACCATATTTTCTTCATTTTCCATTAAACACTCAAGAGCAAAATCATTAAATATAAGTTAGGAAGATATTTTAAAAATACTCAATTTCTGAAGTTTATTACCACCTTTCTTTACCTCTTTTGTTTCTTCTGGGTCTGAATGATCCACAGTTATATAAAGATCATTTTGTAAATATTTCAGAGCACTAAGGGGATCCATCTGGGCCTTTTCTTCAAACCTAGAAAATGTAAACAAGAATAATTGTCTGGAGTTATGAAAAAACATCAGAAGTGTCTTTCAGAGCTGGAATAAAACACTGCTATACTGCATATGAGGAGTTGTTCTGGATATCCAGAAAACTGAAGTTTAGGAAACCAGAAGTAACAATACTGCCATGTAGATAGTGTAGATGAGTTCCTGGAAAGGTAACAGTAATGCCAGGTGGTCACAGACAGTTGTGGTGCTAAAGGATGGGTAGGAGCATTTCCTACTCTTCTCTTAAAACTGTAAGGTAGGACTAAACCAACTACCAAACACAGTGAATATGCTAAATAAATATTTTATAAAACAGAACTTCAAAAAATCCCACTGTGTTTCATCCAAAACAAATAGATGTAAAAACACTTGCTTAGATTTGTATATTTTCTTTTTTTTTTTTTTTGAGACGGAGTTTCACTCGTTACCCAGGCTGGAGTGCAATGGCGCGATCTCAGCTCACTGCAAACTCCACCTCCTGGGTTCAGGCAATTCTCCTGTCTCAGCCTCCTGAGTAGCTGGGATTACAGGCACGCGCCACCATGCCCAGCTAATTTTTGTATTTTTAGTAGAGACGGGGTTTCACCATGTTGACCAGGATGGTCTCGATCTCTTGACCTCGTGATCCACCCGCCTCGGCCTCCCAAAGTGCTGGGATTACAGGCGTGAGCCACCACGCCCGGCACAGATTTGTATATTTTCTAATGGAGATGCTTTTTTTTTTTAAACGGAGTTTCACTCTTGTTACCCAGGCTGGAGTGCAATGGCACGATCTCGGCTCACCGCAACCTCCGCCTCCTGGGTTCAGGCAATTCTCCTGCCTCAGCCTCCTGAGTAGCTGGGATTACAGGCACGCGCCACCATGCCCAGCTAATTTTTTGTATTTTTAATAGAGACGGGGTTTCACCATGTTGACCAGGATGGTCTCGATCTCTTGACCTCATGATCCACCCTCCTCGGCCTCCCAAAGTGCTGGGATTACAGGCTTGAGCCACCGCGCCCAGCCTGGAGATGCTTAACAGATACCTTGGAAACTCAAACAAGTAGGGTATCTTTAAATGAGTATCGTTAACACTGATTACTTTTAATGAGATTATGTCCAAGTCTCACTCAGTAAAAACAACTGCAGCAACCACTTATAAAGCATTTGTAATATGCTAGATGCTGTATCAAGTATTTTATATGTTATCATTTCATCTATCCTCACAATAATACTATGATGATGATCTATTTTATCACCATTTAAAAAACAAACAAACAAAAAAAAGCAAGTTCAGGCACTTTGGCTCATGCCTGTAATCCCAACAGTTTGGGAGGACAAAGTGGATGGATTGCTTGAGCCCAAGAGTTTGAAACTAGCTTGGGCAACATGGCAAAACCCCACCTCTACAAAAATTAGCCTGGTATGGTGGCACGTCCCTACAGTCTCAGTTACTCGAGAGTCAAGGTGGGAGGACTGCTTGAGCCTGGGAGGTCAAGGGTGTAGTGAGCCATGATTGTAACGCTGCACTCTGGCCTGGATGACAAGTGAGATCCTGTCTCAAACAAACAAACATCCTAACAGATGAAAAACTGAGGTGCAAAGAATGAATCTGGATGAGTTCTCCTAAACAACAACAACAAAAAAACTATTTGAATCCATGTATCTATTTGAAAAAGATAATGTCTTTTTGTTATAGCATAATTACATACAGATTTATTTCTAATAAGTTGGTATGCTTTTCAAAATATACAGACAAAGAAAAGACAAATTTCCTTTGAGTAGGAAAGATGATGAAGAGCCTTTTATGATGGTGTTCAGGTTGATGGCATCCTTGGTGATAGGGTACCTGTACTTTAGGCAGGGGGAAAGACTAGCAAAATATTACAGCTCTCTTGTACTAGGCAGTACCCCTAAGAGTGACAGGAGGCTTACAACCTTCAGATGAGAGTCCTTTAGGTACAAGCCATGTTACTCTACCATCTTGTCCACAAAAGATTAGATTAGACCTTTTTGGCACCTATGCTTTGATTAGTAGTTTATAAAGTGGTTTGGCAGAATTCTTCCCAGCAGGGACACTATCCCCAAGAAACGCTTTCTAAGAAGATTCTTTCTCTTGGGTAATCTGAATGTGAGAAATGTAAGGATAGTAAAGGGCAGACAAAAATAGAGAAGGCAGATTCTGTCTATCTGTCTATCTGTCTAGGCCATGAGGTTGGGAGAAAGTCAGGAGTAGTCAGAACAGGACAAGCAGATAGAGAAAGCAGCACACAGAAATACAAGGAAAAGCTATGTAGCGCCTGGCTACGTTCGTTCCAATATCCTAAACAATTCTCCATCCAGCTTCACTGTTCAAAATGCTGAGAAAGTGCCTTAATTCTCTGAATAATCTAATAATTTTTTTCAGGTGAGGTATTCAAAGCATGTAATTATCCTTTATAACCTGAAATAACCTAACCAACATATACCTACAATCCTATATCCAATATAAAGAGACCAGTTTCCTGAAAGTTATGTTTTCCATCTTGATTTTCTACACTATTTTTGGCCAGCAAGAACTTATCACGAACTTGTGTCTGCAGTCTAGAATCATATTTTAATCAATAGTTCTGCCCTGTTCCTAAATGAATAGAAATTAATCCTGTTACATTTTTTTTTTTTTTTTTTTTTTTTTGCCCTTTTCTACCCTCAACTCATCAAGTTTGGAAACCTGAATGTCGTATGAAAAAGTAACAGTGGTATTTTATTTATTATATCACGTGGCATCAGTAAGAACAAGGAGATACTTCCTTGGCACACAATACACTTCTCTCCTTCCAAATTTATATTCTAACTAAACAGAATAATAATTATTGTCCATTAAGAACACCACCACAAATAAGCCAGTCTAGCAGGGTAGTGTAAACTCCCACATTATGAAAAAAGAAATCTGCGTAACATTTGAATTAAAAAGGCAATTTCTGTGTTCTACCCAATTCATAGATACAAACGTCTATCTATTCGTCTACATGTAGCGATGTCCCTCAAATTCTTGAATTCATCTAACAGCTTGGTAGAGAACAAGTTCTAAAATGAGCCTTTTATTGTCAGTTTGAATTAATAGTTGACAAGATTCTTAAGATGCCCTGAGTCATCCTTGACTGCTGTATTTCTCTCATACCCATATCAAATCCACCAAGAAATTCTGTTGGCACAATCTTCAAAGTTTATCCAGAATGTTAAGGTGTGCTTTTTGATCTCTTGTGAAGTGTCTCTTCCTCTTCCTGTCCCTCAAATGATGGTGTTCCTCAAGAGAATATCCAACAACCCTTCACTCTTCTTGCTCACCCTGAGCAAGCTCCTTCTCCCTGTGATTCACAGTAATGTCAGGCCAAGTCTTTTCACCAAATGTTCACGGATGGTCTCTGCTTGCATGTCTCACAAATTTCTCAAACCTAAAGTGCCCCAAACTGAACTAATCTTTTCCAACACAGAAACCTGTTGTTTCTTAAGAATTCCCCTCACCTGAGGGAAAGCAGCTACAAGTTTTCTTCTGGAAGAAAACACGAAATGATTTTTATAAAATACAAGCCTGAATGTGTCATTCTTCTACTTAAAATCTTTCAGTGCTCCCCTAAGAGTAAAAGCCTAAGGCCCTTTACAAGCTGTCCCTTTCCTAGACCCTTCAACTTCATTTCCTACCACAATCATCTCACTCATTCTACTTCTGCCACACTTCTCTATTCACTCCTCAAATTATTCAGGCATCTTTTTTACCTCAGAGCCTTGACTATTACCTGTCTAGAGCACTTCCCCCGTCACCAGACAGCGATATGATTCAGTCCCTCTTGTCCCTTAAGTTTCTACTCAAATGTCATCTTCACTGTGCAGTCTACTCTGATATTCTTACTTAAAATTACATTCCCACCTCCCACACCTGTACAAACAATAACTCAATCTGGTTTTTTTCACAGTACTAACCATCTAACATGTAATATAAATTCCTTATTATGTATATTGTTAGTTTCCCTTCTTAAGAATGAAAACTTGAGGGAAGATTTTTGTTCATTTGCTTCATTGATATGTATGTGTATCTGATGGTTAGGTGCTGAGCTCTGGAGTCAAAACACTCAGGCTCAAATCCTGGCTCTGCCACAGAATCATATGCAGTGTCTAGCACAAAATAATTGCCAGGCTGGTCTTTAACTGTTGGTCTCAGGCAGTCCTCTTACCTCTTCCTCCCAAAGTGCTGGGATTATAAGCATGAGCCACTGCACCTGGCCCTAAAGCAAATTTTTATTACCACATAACACACTACAGTAACCAAAAGGACAGAAACCTCTTTCTGCATTTTTTTAGTAGTTTATTACCTTCTAGGCTAAAAAGCAAACATGACTCAGAGTGTGAGTGCATGTGTGTGTCCGTGTGTGTGTGTGTGAATGCATATGTATATATATGTAAATGTTTGATTAAATGATTTTGCAATTAAAAGATAAAGGCGATATAAAATTACAAGCATATTTTGAAACTGTATTGTGAAACATCAAATTATGAAGATACTGTATAGTCAACTATATCACCACATTCACTGTTAAGAGAGTTATCAAAAGCTCAGCCATGTGTCATTAAGCCAGAACTGATCTAATTTGTAGCTAGCCTTGAGTTACTTCAATGTAGGCACATCGCCTTCACAAAAATTTTTTTCCATTACTTTAACAGTTGCAAAATTTCACTTGTTCTGCATTTACAAATGTTATCAATATCTATATTTTGTATCTTCCTTCGAAAAAGAAAAGCAAAAATAAGTAGAATAATAGGGCATTTACAAAATTCATGATCTTCACAGTATTCATACTGTTTCATTATTAAATTTGCCAAGAAAGTTGTATCTCCAAAGCTAGGTGACATCAGCAATAGCTGATAATGTTAATTAAAAGTTTTCAGTGAATTATTCTCATACCTGTGTTTTCTTATGAGGTACTTGCAATGCCTCAGTAAATAATCTTTTGAAGGTCTACACAACTTCAGTGACCAGAAGTCATCTAATCTCATCTTTGGAGAGCAAGATTTTCCTGGATTCCCACCAAATAAATAATGAACCTATAATTAGCAAAATAAACCAGATTTAAAAATATTCATGCATACCCAAGAAATTTTAGTAGCTGTGCATAAAGCCTATTTAAATAAAAAAATTATAAATTATACTGTATTTTTACCAAAGCTTCTCTTGATTTTTCTCGTTTCTATTTTACTTTAAAGCACCTTGGTTACTTTAAAAAACTGCATGCACACTAAAATGAGCTATATTACTATATTACAATGATAGTGGAAGGCATGAAACAAAAACAATGATAGGAAGAATTTGATCCAAGATATCATTTGCTGACGACAATAATGAGGATGATAAAATTAATCAAAATATTGATCATATAACAAATATCTTAAAAAATTCTGACATAAGGCTGAATCACTAAAAGTTAACAGTCATCGACAGGTCAACTAGACACTTTAAAAAGTTTTAGGCTGCGTGCAGTGGCTTATGCCTGTAATCCCAGCACTCTGGGAAGTCGAGGGAGGAGGATCATGAGATCAGGAAATCAAGACCATCTGGCTAACACGGTGAAACCCCACCTCCACTAAAACTATAAAAAATAAGCCAGGCTATAGGGTGGTGGCATGCGCCTGTAGTTCCAGCTACTGCGGAAGCTGAGGAAAAAGAATCACTTGAACCTGGGAGTCAGAGGTTACAAGTGAGCCAAGATCGCGCCACTGCGCTCCAGCCTGGGTAACAGAGCAAGACTCTGTCTCAAAAATAAAAATAAAAATAAAAAATAAAAAAGATTAACATCTTAATTTTGCTTTAACTGAAATGCCAAGTATTAAATGGCACATCAAATTTGTTAAATAACATTAAAAACATTATTTCATAATTCAATACCAAAAATGAAATGCAAAAGGAATTGATAATGATTTCATTATTACTAAATTAGAGTTATCTGTTCCTCAGATAACTCTGGAAGATGAAACAGTGAAGAAATGAAATCATGCTTGTAAGTGGTAGAAGTGAGAGGTATAACTGCCTAAATTAATTGCACTTGAATGTTATTCTGTACTTAAACAAGGCATTTAAATATTTAACTATTTTAATTAAAATTAATATTTAATTTATTAAATTAAAATAGTTCCAAAAATTTTGAAAACACTTATATTCATTGGTGTTACATAATAGAGTTATTCCTATCCTTTAGATGGAAATTTATTTATACCTTAAATTGAGAGGCTATAAGAGAAAGGGCTTTTACTCACTCCCATGGTATCTTTTACCTAAAGGTCTCAAAGTATATCGTGTAGAATTTAAATAATCATCCATGGCTAAACAGAAAGAATTGGTCTCTGTCCGTAATTTACTATATAAGTCCAATCGCTAAAGTACACAGTTAAGTTTAAGGGAGAAATATAGAAATAACTCTCAACACTATGACACTAAAAATTCATAACACAGGACCATTTTTTCACAAGGCTGATTTGAAAGAGATATCATTAGTATATCAGGAAAATAAAGATAAAAAGACTTCTTACACAATGGGAAAATCTAAAATCAAAACTATGTTTATATCATGAAACAAGGTACCCACATGCTGACAACTGTACATCTTTTACTCGGCTATTCACACCGTAGAAACAATAGGCTATGTCATGTATCTAGATTTATATAGCTAAGAAGCAGCCACTGACTATTTTCAAAAAAGGAAAAGTACCAAGAATTACAGGCTATGTAAAAATGCTCATTCTCTTAAGGAATTTTAGGGAGAAGTGATATTGAATGCTACATACTCTATTCAATGTCTACTATGTATTATAACTTTTTACTCAAATCCAGTTTAAAACAATCAGAAAGCTACATTTGGAAATTATTTCAGACAGTAGGCCATGGAAAGTTTACAGGTCATTCTAGTTAGGATACCTTGTGTAGCTCATCGTATACAAGCTGATGGGCAAACCTTGGACATGGTTCTTCTTCCTGAAGACTTTTAGTTGGATTATCCTTTGCAGCTTGATCATTCTTATAGACACAAGACCTGCAAGACATTGCTTTTAAGGCATTCTACCCTAGAGAATTTGCAGCAAAGATAATACAACTGTAGCAAGCAAATTAATTACATGTCTAATTACTAACAAAAAATTTTAGTAATGTGTTCATATCAAATCTTAAAGTTCTAGTCGTTGATAAAACAATCTGAATTTGTTAGAACTGAGTTCTAAAGTTCTTCTGATGTCCATCAAACAGCTCACATATACTAACTGTTTTATAAAATACAAACAGCATACATGAAAGCTCAAACTAAGATTGAAAGAGGTGCTATCTTGTCCATGTAAGCACAATAAAAAGATGGACAATATACATTTCTATCATTTGACTGTAAACAAATGTCCTATTTAGAAATAATAAATTCCTTAGCTGCAGAGCATTACTCTCCATTACTGAATGGAGAAGTTCTCTGAAGTGCTTCTGTTCTGCACAATATTCACTTATGGAGCAATCACATAAATGCTGGATCCATGTTTTCCCAAAGCAAAATATGCAGCACCAGTTCTGTGAGATGCTCTACGACACAAAAGTCATGGTTTGAAAATGCTAAATATTATTGTCTCCTCCCTGCTATAGTCAAACCTCTTTGTTTTGACTAAGCAGGGAGGGGACAATAATATGAAAACTAAGATCTGGGAACATTAAAAAAGCATTGTTCTCAAGTTCACACATCTACTTGAGAACAGAACCTAGACTAAAATACAATTCTCCCAAGTCCCAGACCAGGAACCACCTACCAATTGAAAAACACAGGTAAAATCCATTCACTGAACGTCATCGTATACATAGGTACCGATACTTTTTTTCAATACTGACCTTTAAATGTACAATGTCACAAATCAACATAAAACTCTCATTTCTCTCTTGTTTTGAATAAACCAACAATCTCAAATAACTGTTACACTGGGATTGCAGCAGAGACAAGAGTTCCTTACCAACTATTTCTCACAATGTCGTAAATCCAGAATGAATTTCTAACATTCTCTTCCCTCTTTTCCTTATCTTTGCTGAGTCCAGATAAGACATGTATTTCATTCAGTTCTGGATCAATAGTTGCTCTCTGTGTAAATCCTGTCATTGGAACTATAAATTAAAGAAAAAAACAAGATGAAAACATTCCCATTAGATTAGCACTTTTTTTTTAAAGAGACAAGGTTTCACTCTGTTGCCCGAGCTGAAGTGCAGTGGCACAATCATGGCTCACTGCAGCCTAGGACTCCTGGACTTACAAGGATCCTTCTGCCTCAGACTCCCAAGTAGCTGGGACTACAGGCATGTCCCAGCTGTAAAGATGGGGGTCTTGCTACGTTGCCCAGGATGGTCTCAAACTCCTGGGCCTTAAGCAATATTCCTGCCTCATCCTCCCAAACGGCTGGTGCTACAGGCATGAGCCACGACACCCAGCCCCTACTACTTTCTCTTTAAAAGATCAATACAGTTTTATCCTGCACTATGTGTCTACATACATAACTTCTAACACACTACATAACTTTTTGATTAAACAATAAACAATTATATATTGCCTGCTCCTTACTCTATGAGCTTGGAAAGAAAAGAGGCTGTTTTGTTCATTATTTTGTTTCCAGTACCTAAAATAGTGCCTGGAATATAACAAATACTAAACGATTTGTGGAAAGACTGAAAGAATGTCAATTGCCAGCTAGAGGAAAAAAAGCAGAAAGAGGTATGCAATATAACCACTTTTTACAAAAGGAAGGAAAGGATAATGCTTTAATTAATGGATTTATTATCTGTAATTTGACAGTAAAGATTAAATATTCAAATCTTGACCCGGGGAAAAAAATTTGACAAAAGGTGAAACACAGAGTTGCTTAATAAGGTCAAAGTCACTAAAAATATGTCATAGGCCGGGCGCAGTGGCTCACGCCTGTGATCTCAGCACTTTGGGAGGCCGAGGCGGGTGGATCACAAGGTCAGGAGATAGAGACCATCCTGGTCAACATGGTGAAACCCCGTCTCTACTAAAAATACAAAAAATTAGCTGGGCATAGTGGCACATGCCTGTAAACCCAGCTACTCAGGAGGCTGAGGCAGGAGAATTGCCTGAACCCAGGAGGCGGAGGTTGCAGTGAGCCGAGATCGTGCCATGGCACTCCAGCCTGGATAACAAGGGCAAAACTCCATCTCAAAAAAAAAAAAGTCATAAAACAGAGTAACTTCCGAAAAATAAAATTTAAAATTCTGGGTCAGGTGCAGTGGCTCATGCCTATAATACGAGTGCTTTGGGAAGCCAAGGTGGGAGGATCATATGAAGCTACGAGCTCAAGACCAGCCTGGGCAATATAGTGAGACCTTGTCTCTACAAAAAATTAAAATCAGTCAAGCTATCTGGGAGGCTGAGGTGGGAAGATTCCCCCCAGAGTTGGAAATTGTGGTGAATTATGACTGTGCCATTGCACTCCAGCCTGAGCAACAGAGTCAGACCCTGTCTCTAAAGAAAATATAAATAAATAAATAAATAAATAAATAAATGAAAATTCTGGGCTATAATATGCCATTTTGTTTTCCTGAGTGGCTTAAACTCCCCAAAGTTAATAATGTTGTATTTTTCTAAGAAATCTATTAAATAAGTGGTGATCATTCTGCATTATCCAATAATTTGTAAAACACTGATATGGCAAATGCCAATTTTTCTTATTCTTATTTGAAAATATTACTTGAAATATAATTTCATATATATAAAGTGCATTCTATGAACTCAGCTACTTCACAACATAATTGTCATGATCTAAAAAATGGCATTGTTTTTACCTTTTTTTTAACCCATGAACAATTATCACATGCTCAAAAAGCTAAACAAACATCAGACTTCAGTGAAATATTTACGTCAACCTAGAATACTATGTACGGCAGGAGATGCCAGCCATATTGATTTTGGTCTTCTTTACCTACTTCAGTGGAACCAAATAATGCAGTATTTATTTTTTCCTGGTCTACCTTAAATTCATGTGTCCTTTTACATTCCTACTCAATAAATTTGGGACATTTTAAAGACTATCCAAATGTATTCCACAGTAAATATAAAATTATACACACACACAGACCATAATATATAATTTATACACATACACTATTTATTTTTATATTTATACACACACATACATCAATCTGACCTTAATAATTGCCTAAACTCTCATGCCACAATCTTTAATGTATGTAAAGCCTGGTACAATCAAATTTCCATATCCCTGCGTTATGTGTTCAAGGATTCAAACCACTACAAATTTAAAATATTCGAATAAAATCCCCCAAAACAAAAAACAAAACCCATAAATGGCTGCATATGCAGTGAAGATGTACTGACCTTTTTTTTCTTGTCATTATTCCTTAAAACAACTATTTACATAGCATTTACATTGCATCAAGTATTATAAATAACCTAGAAATGACTTAAAGCATAGGAGGGGATGTGCATAGGTTATACCGTATTATGGACTTGAGCATCTGAGGATGCTGGCATCCAAGGGAGGTCCTGGAACCAGTCCCACCAGGATGCAAAGGGACAGTTGTATTTTCTTAATAAGACATGGTAAACCTTCAGAAGTGATGTGCTGAGGTTCTGATCTCTGTTCCTCAGATAACTTTGAAAGATAAAACAGTGAAGAACCAGCATTACTTTCCTAAGTGGTAGAAGTGAGGGGTGTAACTGCCTAAATTTATTGCACTTAAATTTCTTTATTCTGTTTTGTCTTGTTATAAGCCTTTGAATTAAAACTTTTATAACATGGCTTGGCAAACAGTGGCTTGACCTGGCCTGCTCAGAGTCAAATCAGGCAATGCCCATTCATTTACGTGTTGTCTACGGCTGTTTTCACCTACAACAGCCATTTCCAGTTAAACTAGCAATATTAACGAGGGTAAATTAAGAGAATTTTAAAGTTCATACTTATGACTACATATGAAAAAAAAAACCAAACCTCTTTGAGGAGATAGTCCAACAAAACAAAAAAGGAAACCAAGAAAGAAGATGGCATGAGATATAAGAGACAGTGGCAATGACATATGACACAGGAACAGGAAAGAAAATCAAGATTAACTCTTGAGCCTTGTATATGACATTTTAGTGTTAATAATATAGAATAGTTTCTTCTCTATAGTCTAATCACAATAGCTAAATTTATACAGTGTCCCATTTCCCCTCTCCACCAGGGTTTTATGACCTAGAATATTGGTCCTAGTGTTTTTCTTCGGGCAACAACAAATTTTGATCATCATTTATCACATACTTCTAGCATTTCCTAGATTTAGTTTTCACTGAGCCTGCTTCCAAATGGGTCTCCATATGGCAAATGTACCAAGGCAAACATGCCTGAGAAAATTTTATGTCACCCTCACATCTGAAAGGAAGATTTAAATTTCTTGGTTCAAAGTTGTTTTCTTTGGTTACTTTTAAACTCTATTGTTTTTTCTCATTCCACATTGCTGTTCAACTGTCACATGTCTACCTTCTCATTCCCTTACAGGTCATCTGCTTTTTCTCTCTCAAATCTTTCAGAAATTTCTCTCTGCTATTCTTAATTCTACTTTAATCTGCTTAGGTATGCGCTTTCCTTTATTTGTTCTATTTGGTACACTATGACCTCTTTAGCCAATTTGAAGTCTTTCATCAATTTTGAATTTTCAGAAGTGTATCTCCATTATTTCTTCAATTATTTCACCTTTCTTTTTTTTTTTTTTTTTTTTTTTTGAGACAAAGTTTCACTCTTGTTGCCCAGGCGGGAGTGCAGTGGCATGATCTCAGCTCACTGCAACCTCCTCTGCCACCTTGGTTTAAGTGATTTCTTCTACCTCAGCCTCCCAAGTAGCTGGGAGGACAAACATGCATCACCAAGCCTGGCTAATTTTTGTATTTTTAGTAGAGACAAGGTTTCAATATGTTGGTCAGGCTGGTCTTGAACTGACCTCAGGTGATCCACCACACCTTGGCCTGGGGTCACAGGTGTGAGCTATTGTGCCTGGCCACCTTCTTACATTTTTATTTCTCTCTTTTTCTGGAACTCCTTTTAAGATGCTGGCACTAGTAAAACAATTCTCTATTTCCCTTAGTTTTTCTACTCTATTTTCTATTTATCTTTTTTTTCCTGCTTTTTCCCGGAAGAGTGTACTTTCTAATCTTCCAACTGATTAATTCACTCTTACCATCCTATTTGTTGTAGCCTTCATTTAAATTATATTTTTCATATCTACTATTTCCATATGGTTCTGTTTTTACAATGTTTGGATCTTATTTCCTATTAATAGCATGCTGCCTTACATCTTTAAGTATATTCATCATGCTTATTTTAAAGCATCTTGGTTCACCCGTTGTTTGTGTGGTTGGTTTTTTTTTTTTTTTTTTGAGACGGAGTTTCGCTCGTTGCCCAGGCTTAAGTTCAATGGTGCCATCTTGGCTCACCGCAATCTCTGTCTCCAGGGTTCAAGCAACTCTCCTTCCTCAGTCTCCAAGTAGCTGGGACTATAGGCACGTGCCACCCCACCTGGCTAATTTTGTATTTTTAATAGAGATGGAGTTTCTCCATGTTGGTCAGACTGGTCTTGAACTCCCAACCTCAGGAAATCTGCCCGCCTCAGCCTCCCAAAGTGCTGGGATTACAGGCTTGAAGCAACCACGTCCAGCCATTCATCTGTTCTAATAATTCTTCTTTATATCATGTATGTCATCAGTCTACTGATTTTTTTTTTTTTTTTTGAGGCAGTTATAGTCCTCAACTGTCTAGTTATGTTGGTATGTTTTTCAGGAAATTAGCTCTTCTTTCTGATAAGACATACTGGAGAGGACTCAAAGGCCAGGCCTTAACTGGCATCAGTACTAGTTGAGATAGAGGAAAACTCACAGGGTTGTGAAGCATAGGCACAAAGAACCAAGAATCATTTCGAGATATGGTCACACCCCTATGCAACAGTTTGTACCTTTAAACCCTTCAGAGGAAGTAGAAGACAGTATCCCTGGACAAAGGGAGAAGAGAAGAAGAAATGAACTATAGAGAACAGACGGTCAGTCCCCATGTTTTCATCAACTCTGAACTCCAGCAGCGTTTCCGCACTGCCATAATGTTGCCTACTGAATTCTGACACTAGTGGGATAAGCTACTGCTGCTAGTTTCTATAGCGAAAGGTTAATCTGGAGGAGAGAGAGCCTTCGGTCTCATTTATGGAGTTTCTGGAATCCAGTTGCTATTTTATTTCTCTAGGGTTGATTCTGGGAAAGGGAATCAGCAGCCTGTGTCAGTTTGCTACTTTGGCAGAAGTACTTTTAATTTTATAGCATTCTATGTTATTTGCATTTTGTTTTATTGATCATGTGCACTGCGTTAGTTTTATAATAATTATAATAAAAATGAAAGCTGGTTAAATAAAAATGGCATTATCGAAAAACAAAAAGACCTAAAGGCCAATACCAAGAAAGTAGCTTTCATTCTAACATGGTAAAACTATTAATACAGTTTTCTATATTGATTTTCTTTGCAAGACGAAAACAAGGCTATCTTTTCAATTTTTAACACCTTTTTTTTTTTTTGAGATAGGTTTCTCGCTCTGTCACTCAGGCTGGAGTGCAGTATTGCAAACTCATTTCACCGCAACCTCTGCTTCCCAGGTTTCTGAGATTCTCCTGCCTCCGTCTTCTGAGTAGCTGGGATGACAGGCGTGCACCACCATGCCAGGATAACTTTTGTATTTTTAGTAGAGTTGTGGTTTCACTATGTTGGCCAGGCTGGTCTTGAACTCCTGACCTCAGGTGATCCACCTGCCTCGGCCTCCCAAAGCGCTGGAATTACAAGGGTGAGCCACTACGCCCAGCCAATTTAACAGATTCTGATGGGTTTAGTTGGGGGAAGAGGGAAGGACAAAAGATCTGAAACACATTAAGATTTTTAAAACTTTAAGATTCAACTGCTAAAACGCTCAACTGAATGTCAGGGCCTTAACCAGTTTAGAAACTGATTCACAAAGAAAAATTAATCAAGCAGATCAGTAAACGTTAATCATGAACGTACTTTGAAAGGATATTTATCTGAAAAAACAGAAAATACGAATTATACAATTATCCCTGCCAACTTGTTATTTTTAGAATTGTTTTAGGAAGTTACAATGATAATCCTTCAACTCTATTTCTTCTTTAACATCTTTAAAACTCAAAATAGAACAGCTAAAGGGGAAGTAAAAAAATTTTATCTATATGTCTGAATCACATGTTTTCTCTTCCTTCCTTGGTTTATCCTCTAAGCAAATGGGAGAGACTGTCAGAATACTTAACATAAAGAAACCCTGTGGGAGGGAGGATTAAAAAAAAAGTTAAATATTTTCGAAGTCCTTTGAATTTCTGAGGAAGATACATTATTGCACTAATTTATGAATTAATCTCAACTCTATTTTTACTTCATGGTCCAATGCACATATTCATTACTGATTACTCTAGCTAAGACAAAGGAAAAGAACAATTTTCAGAACTGTCACAGAAATACAGAATCTAATATAAAAAAAAAAAAAAAACAAACAGCTTTCCATGAATTCACTATTTGTTAGGATATTTTTAGCTCCAAGTAACAGAAAACCTAACTACCAGTAGACTAATTAGTTCATGTAACAAAATATTGGAAGTAGATGGTTCTAAGATGGTTTCAAAGTTCAACTAAATCATGATGCTAGGTTAACTTTCTGCAATTTTCTTGGCCTTCTCCTCATTTTTGAAACTTGCCAGTACCCACTCTAAGCATCATATCCTTATATAGAGCACCCAAAGCAGGGAGGGAAAGAATTGTTTCAGCATCTATTTTCATCACAGAAGACATTTTTGTCAAATGTCCTCCAGTAGACTTTCTTTAGGACTCATTGGCCAGAACTGTGTCACATGGGAGGAAGGTAAAGTGAAATAATTTGCCAAAGGATAATAATGACTGGTTTAGACTAATCATGATTCACATTCATGCACTGGGGTTAGGCAACTTACCATTAAACAAATTTATGGTTTGGTTAACAGAAGAAAGGGCCAATGACTCCTGGGTAAGCAAACAACAAGTGTCTGCCGCATTCTTCTCTTTGAAAGTTGGGATATTTTAAATGTTGGCTGGGACCCTATTAAGCGCTAGCAACGACTGCGGTTCAGAACTCCTATTCTTTTACTTAAATCTTTCTACCACTCATCATTTATTTTTTGTAAATTTGCAACTATCTTTTGACACTCAACAATATAATATTTACTGATTTATCTCAGCTGTATTAATCTACAAAAAACTGAATTCATTGAATGGATCAACCAATTTAACTAGTGGACAATCAAATACATAAAAATCAAATAAATTAATGGCCTATTCGTCTCCAGATTTTTTTCTCCTTCCATACAATACTACAATAAATATCTCTGCATACCTTATTTTTTTGTGGATTTATACAAGTTTATGAGTAAGGTAAGTTCCTGGGGGAAAATGCTTAGTCAAAAAATATATATTTCTGTATTTTAATAGATAATGACAAAGTACTCTCAAAAAAAAAAAAAAGGCTACACCAAATACATCTCATCCAGAATGTTGAGAAGATACCCACTTCCTCATGGCCCTACCAATATTCACTGAATGATCTTTTAATTAACACTTAAAAGTTATGAATAAAGTAGAGTATCTATACATGTATAAAGATATAATTATTTTTTCTTTGAAGTATCTATTCATATTATTTGTCATTGTTCTACTAGAGGATTATCTACTTTTTAATGATTTATAAGAGCCTTTTGTTTATTGTAGGAACTAAGCTTTGTCTTAATTGCTAGTTTGTCATTATTTGATATTTTAACAATTTTTTTCATTTTTTTATTTTGCAAAAATCAAACATTCTTTTTATGACTTCTGGGTTTTGTGGCATGTTTAGAAAGGTCTCTTAATCCTGGATTATTAAAAACGACAATATTATTTCTCAAGTATGAAAGTTAAGTCCACTTAGAATTTTCTTTGATATACAAAAGTCAAGTAGGGATCTAGATTTTCCCATTCACTCATTCATTCATTGATATTTATTTATTTAATTTATTTAAAGAGAAAGAGTCTTGCTCTGTGTGCAGGCTGGAGTCAGATTTCCTTTTTTTAAAATACTGCCAAGTCTTAAGTGATGTCTCAATGTCATGTACTGTTTAATCTATTCTCCCTCTCTGACTGAAAATTCCAACTTTACCATATACTAATTTCTCATATGTATTTGGGAACATTTTTATTCTATCTGTTCTGTTTCATCCCATTAATCTGTAACAAATTGTAACTTTATAAATATCTGGTAGTGTCAGTACTACTTCATTATTTTTCGTTTTCAAAACTGTCGTTAGTGTTCTTGCATGTTTGTTTTTACATGTGAACTTTAACTCTCATTTACTATCAAGTAACCTAAATTTTATATCTAAAAATATTAAATACTTTCATAAGCTTGTAACTAGCAAAAACACCCCTGGGAGAGTGGAAGGGTAAAATTAGGTAAAGTTACTATTACCAAGAATTTTGAGAGGGGGAAAAAAGTAGGCACTCTGTTTTTATCAGAATAAAGGCACACCAAATACAAAAGATACTAAACGGCCAACAACAAAGCCTAGGCATGTTGAAAACAAGCACGACCATTTTCTAGTTCGGTAATTAATCTATATCAATGACAGCAAACCTTTAGCTTAAGAGTCTTCTCTTGCTGGTGTGGCTTTACTTATTAAAGTGGTAAAAGTATAAAAGGATCAGAAACATGAGGACTTATTAATATACTAATTTTTAAAATGTCAGTAAGCACAATAAGCACATTTCCAGGGCCAAAATGAAAATCAGTATGATTTTGCTTCTCTGTTTTCATAAAAATTTACTTACAGATAAATCAAGTTCTATAGAAATAACTCACATAGCCCTCACATCTTAGTTTCACAGCCTGATAACAGCAGAAGGGAATGAAATTTAATTGTCAAAATTTTGGAGTTAGATGAGGTCTTAGCATCAACGGTACAATCCCCTCATTTTCAGATGAATAATCAGATTCAGAGAAGTTATATAATTTTGCCAGAATTGCAGAGGGATGAGTGGCAGACCCAGACAAAGAGAAACTAAGTCTTCTAATTCTCAATTCGCTATTTTTTCAATTGTACAAATCTGCTACAATGGTTCGAAGAGGATGGAATAAACAATGGCAGATGTGGGAAAACAGAGTGGACAGAATTTAAAGATCAAAACAAGTAAATACGCAACTACTAAAGAACAAAGATCAGGCTGCAAGAGCCCAGTATTACCAATACTTGACTTGGCATTTGGCAAATGAAGAAGCTTCAATATATGTTTCTTACTTGAATGAATACAAACAGAAAAAAGCACTCTTACTATAGTATTCTGAGTTTCTATAGCAAACTACAAAGCTCTGGTGGTGTGACAGATCATCTTCTATACATAAGTTTCAGTTAGTGTTAAATACAGAGCTTACATATGGGGAATCTGCTAAACCCCTTGTGTTCACAGTCTTATTGCCAAACGTTACTCAGAAATTAACCCAAATTTTAGATATGCTGAATTTTGATGTAATTATGTATGTGTTAAACACAATGCTAATAAATCCCTTAAAGCAGCTGCCAATCCATTGACTGAAATTATAATTTCCTTCTGAGAGGAGCATAAAATTGTTACACTGTAGTTTAAGAATTAAAGTTGCTTCAAATCTTTAGATGTTATATCTAAGATGGTATATTTAGATAATTATAAAGAGCAACAATTTAAGATTTTATAGTATCTGACAATATAAAATTACATAAGCAGCAGCAATTTTACTATTAGCTATACCATCTCGGTGATCTCAATAGTTGAAACAAATTGATTCTGAGTTCAAATAATCCCATTTGACACTCACATTGTAAATACAATTTTAATCAAATAAGCCACATTACTGAATCACAGATAAACAAAGTAATTACATGTTAAGTCCATCACAAATTACTGTAATTAACTGTAGTAAAAAAAAAAATCTTTAGAACAATAGTTAAACAATAGAATGATTAATAAGCTACAGAGCATCTACATCATGAATAAAATTGGTATTTTCTAAGAATATTTAATAATGTGGGAATTTACATAGTATTCTGCCTTCTTAAAAGTACTTTTCATGGCTTACAATAATCTAGTAAGAGAAAACAAAATGTACTTTTTAAAAGTAAGGTAAAAGCAAATCTATGGGAGGACAATATAATTTACCATGGTTCTGATGTGAGGTTTTCTGAACCGTCTAACTTACTTCAGTAAAAGACTTTTAAGGAATCTAGACTACTGAAAACAATTAATGTTCTTTAAGAAATCATGAACAAAGTCTGTATATTCCAGCTGATCTTTCTATAGATTTTGAAAAGCACAGTCAAGATTATACAGTCAGATAAATACCTAGAATTGTGTTAACAAAGAAGGCTAGAGCAACGTGTGTTTACATTTCTAACCTGGGCTTAAGGCATTAGAGAATTTTGGGAAACAACAATTTACAAGCTAAGATCTGAGAAGTAAGCAGTACAAGTTAGCCAGTTCTTGGAGGTGAGAGGAAAGTGATTCAGGTAGGAGGAATAGCATGGGCAGATCTCAAAGGCAAGTCAAACACACTATCTATAAAGATTTAGTATTGAGTGGTCGTGAAACAGAGTTGGCAGCAAGAAGAATACAGATACCAAGAACAGGACTGGAGAACTAAACTTAGGCATATCATAAAGGAGTCTGTGAATTATGTTAAGCTTAGACTTAATCCTGAGGGCAGGGAGGTTAAAAGATTTTAAGTGAGAAAGAAAACTCACCAGCCTTATATTTTTAAACAATATGTTCTTTTCTTCATTAGCACTAATCTAAAGGTAAGGTTGTCATTTTATTTTTCCTCTCCATGTACAACTGTAATTCCATGAAGATATGGCCGTCATTCACAGCTGTACTCCTAGTGCATGGCTTCTTGTCTGGCACCTAGTAGGTGACCAAAAAATATCTGCTGTATAAATGTTACAGCATATGGGTCTACTCTTTACTGGTAATACAAAATAGCTGTATTCTGCTTGTGGAATGGAGAATGAGTTGTGGGGAGGGGTACATAGGGAGAGGAAGTCTAGAGACAGAGGCCAAATAGGTGATGTTAGCCCAAACCAATACATACAAAGCAGCAATGGGAACAGAGAGAAGACGAGGCCAAACTGGCATGACTTGATGTTAACTGGCAAGATTAGCGAATCTGAGGGTAGTATTAACATCCTCTTGTGAAAATTAAGGCACCCAACAGTTAACACCAGCCCAAACTAGAGGGTTAATAACTCATCTTTACTCCTAGAGTAGCTATGAACAGAGACACTATTTTCCTTAGCATCTAATTTGGGTCATTTACAAATGTGGAAGCAAAAGCTGAGACATTAGGTAACTTGTCTAAGGCCAACTAAGAACTGAAATAGACTCTGGAGAGCCACAACAGTGGTTCTCAATCCCAGCCACTTATTAGAATCCTCTAGGAGAGAGAAAGTTGGGGTAGGAATAAAAGGGGCATGGGAAAAGGAGTGGGAAGGAGAGAAAAGGAAGAAATTTAGAGAGGGAGAGATGAGGGACCAAAAAAAAAAAAAAAACAAACAGAACAATTTCCATTTCACTCTAATATGCTAACAGAGACACACGGAGGTTCCTCAATTCCAAGTATAACTGCAACAGTTTTAGGTGGAATTTTTTTCAAGTAATTCTAACCAGATGCTCAACTCTGCCACAAAAATCCTCAGTAAACAAACCTTTGAACAATGCAACTCACAGGAATTTTGTCAAAATTAACCACTTGGAAAATGTACACCTAAACAAAGAAGTGGTATTTTCAAAACTCAGATCAAGACACTTACCTTAAACCTTTGAATAACTTCTTAGTTCATTCAGAAAAGAAATCCAAACTCCTTGCATTTGTAACAAGGCATTAAATATTCTGACTCTTATCTGTATCTCTAACCTTCTTTCATACCAACTGTCTCCATCCTCAACTTGTACCAGTGCCACCATTTCCGAACATCACAGTTTCTTTCCTGCATTGGGAACTCTGTACTTGTTATTCTCTCAGTTCTTCACATGGTTCTTCCTAATTCTCTACTTTTCACCTAAAGACTACCTCCTCAGAGAGATGGTTTCCCAACCTATTCTGTCTAAATGAGACCTTCCCTGTTACTCATTATCACAGCATGCAATGTATTTTCTTCACAGTACTTAGAACACAAATGCAGGTCTCTCTCCACTGGAACGTGAGTTCTCTGAGGGAAGGGATCTTATCTTCCAGGTCCACAGACGAATCCCAAGTGCCTAAAATAATACTGGGCCTACAGAAGACAATGAACTAAGTGGGGAGGGAAGGAGAGAGGAAAACCATCACACTTAGATGCTAGTAGGCAGTCAACAAACATTCTTCATGAATTTATTTGCATTGTAGGAAAATTCAATTGCGTAATTCAATTACACACTGAACATACAGAGTAAAAATGGTGATTCTGATTTCAGAAAAACTCATTATAGGACTGATCCAAGATAGCCGAATAGGAACAGCTCTGGATTGCAGTTGCTAGTGAAAACACAGAGGGTGAGTGATCATCACATTTCCAAACAAACTTTTACTGCCCACAGACCAGGAGATTCCCAGGGGGAAGAGCGCCACGAGTCTTCAGCACAGCTGTTTCAGGCGGCGAAATGGGTCTCCGCACAAAACCTCACACAAATCCAGGCAGTTTCAACTGGCGACTGCAACACCTGGGAGACAGAGTCGCCCATTCAACTGAAAAAAGGGGGCTGAAACAGGGAGCCAGGTGATCTGGCTTGGCAGGTCCCACCCCCATAAAGACCAGCAATCTGAAAAGCTCTGGATTGAGAGTTTCACAGCAAGCACAGATGGACCCGGGACAGTCCAGCTCTGTAGGGGGAAGAATATCTACCATTACTGAGGCAGTCTGCCATTACTGAAGCAGACTGCCGATACCAATGGCAGTTCCAATTATACCCCTAAACTGCAAGGAAGTTCACACAGCAGGGGGCAGAGCCCATGGCAGCTCAGCAATGCCTCTGCTGGCAGACTGTGACTTGGCTACCTCCTCGCCAGGCAGGGCATCTCTGAAAAAAAGACAGCAGAATTACAGGAACCAAGCCCCACCTTCCTAGAACAGAGCACCTGGGAAAAAAAGGTAGTTATGAGTTCCACTGCAGCAGACTTAAACATACCTGCCCAGCAGCTCTGAACAGAACAACAGAGCTCACAGCTCAGCACTTGAGCTCCTATAAGGGACAGACTGTATCCTTAAGCAGCTCCCCCACCTCCATATAACCAAAGAGACACCTCATAAAGGAGAGCTTAGGCTGGCCTTTGGCAGGTATCCTTCTGGGACTAAGATAACAGAAGAAGAAACTGGCAGCAACCCTTACTGTTCTACAACCACTGCAGGTGATCTCCAGGCAAGTAGGGTCTGGAGTGGACCTCCAGCAGTCCTACAGCAGGGGGTCCTGACTGTTAGAAGAAAAGCTAAGAAACAGAAAGAAATAACTTCGTCAGCCACAAAAAGGACATCCATTCAGAGACCTGATCTGAAAGTCACCAACCACAAAGACCACAGGTAGATAAATCCACAAATATGGGGAAAAAATACACCGCAAAAATGATGAAAATACCCAAAACCAGAACACCTCTCCTCCTCCAAGGGATCACAACTCCTTACCAGTAAGGGAACAAGGCTGGATGGAGAATGAGTCTGATGCACTGACAGAAACAGGCTCCAGAAGAGGGTAATAACAAACTTCTCTGAGCTAAAAGATCATGTTCTAAACCAATGCAAAGAAACTAAGAACCTTGAGAAAAGGTTTGACAAAATGCTAATGAGAATAAACAGCTTAGAGAGGAATATAAATGAACTGGTGGGGCTGAAAAACACAACACGAAAACTTTGTGAAGCATATACAAGTTTCAATAGCCGAATCGACCAAGCAGAGAAAGGATATCAGAGATTGAATATCAACTCAATGAAATAAGACGAGAAGGCAAGATTAAAGAAAAAAGAGTAAAAAGAAATGTACAAAGCCTCCAAGAATTATGGGATTATGTGAAAAGACCTAATCTACATTTGATAGGTGTACCTGAATGTGACAGAGAGAATGAATCCAAACTGGAAAACACTCTTCAGGATGTTATCCAGGAGAACTTCCCCAACCTAGCAAGGCAGGCCAATATTCAAGTCCAGGAAATACAGAGAGCACTGCAAAGATACTCCTCAAGAAGAGCAACCCCAAGGCACATAATCGTCAGATTCACCAGGGTTGAAATGAAGGAAAAGATCCTAAGGGCAGCCAAAGAGAAAGGGTGGGTTACCAACAAAGGGAAGCCCATCACTAACAGCAGATCTCTCAGCAGAAACCCTACAAGCCAGAAGAGAGTGGGGGCCAATATTCAACATCCTTAAAGAAAAGAACTTTCAACCTAGAATTTCCTATCCAGCCAAACTAAGCTTCACAGCGAAGGAGAAATAAAATCCTTTATGAACAAGCAACTGCTCAGAGATTTCATCCCCACTAGGCCTGCTTTACAAGAGCTCCTGAAAGAAGGACTATACATAGAAAGGAACAACCAGTACCAGCCACTCCAAAAATATACCGAATAGTAAAGAGCATCGACACAATGAAGAAACTGTGTCAACTAATGGGCAAAACAACCAGCTAGGATCAAAATGGAAGGATCAGATTCACACATAACAATATTAACCTTAAATGTAAATGGGCTAAATGCCCCAATGAAAAGACATGGACTGGCAAATTGGATAAAAAGTCAAAACCCATTGGTGTGCTGTATCCAGGAAACCCATCTCACATGCAAGGATATAAATAGGCTCAAAATAAAGGGATAGAGGAAGATTTACCAAGCAAATGGAGAGCAAAAAAAAAGCAAGAGTTGCAATTTTAGTCTCTGATAAAAGACTTTAAAGCAACAAAGATCAAAAGAGACAAAGAAGGGCATTACATAATGGTAAAAGAATCAATGCAACAAGAAGAGCTAACAATCCTAAATATAAACGTGTCCAATAAAGGAGCACCCACACACATAAAGCAAGTTCTTAATGACCTACAAAGAGACTTAAACTCCCACACAGTAATAGTGGGAGACTTTAACACTCGACTGTCAATATTAGACAGATCAATGAGACAGAAAATTAACAAAGATATCTAGGACTTGAACTCAGACCTGGACCAAGCAAACCTAATAGACGTTTACAGAACTCTCCACCCCAAATCCACAGAATATACATTCTTCTATCACCACATCACACCTACTCTAAAACTGACCACATAATTGGAAGTAAATCACTACTCAGCAAATGCAAAAGAACAGAAATCATAACAAACAGTCTCTCAGACCACAGTGCAATCAAATGAGAACTCAGAATTCAGAAACTAACTCAGAACTGCACAACGTCACGGAAACTGAACAACTGGCTTTTGAATGTTGACTGGATAAACAATGAAATGAAGGCAGAAATAAAGATGTTCTTCGGCCGGGCGTGGTGGCTCACGCCTGTAATCCCAGCACTTTGGGAGGCTGAGGTGGGTGGATCACGAGGTCAAGAGATCAAGACCATCCTGGTCAACATGGTGAAACCCCGTCTCTACTAAAAATACAAAAATTAGCTGGGCATAGTGGCGCACACCTGTAGTCCCAGCTCCTCGGGAGGCTGAGGCAGAAGAATTGCTTGTACCCAGGAGGCGGAGGTTGCGGTGAGCCGAGATCACGCCATTGCACTCCAGCCTGGGTAACAAGAGTGAAACTCCGTCTCAAAAAAAAAAATGTTCTTCGAAACCATCGAGAACCAAGACACAATGTATCAGATTCTCTGGAACACATTTAAAGCAGTGTCTAGAGGAAAATTTATAGCAATAAATGCCCAAATGAGAAGCAAGGAAAGATCTAAAATTGACACCCTATGGTCAAAATTCAAAGAATTTTGGAGCAAGATTAAAAAAACTGAAAACCTAGCAGAAGACAAGAAATAACTAAGATCAGAGCAGAACTGAAGGAGATGGAGACATGGAGACACAAAAAAATCTTCAAAAAAATCAATAAATCCAGGAGCTGGTTTTTTGAAAAGATCAACAAAATAGACGACTAGCCAGATTAATAAAAAAGAAAAGAGAGAATAATCAAATAGATGCAATAAAAAACAATAAAGGGGATATCACCACAGATTCCACAAAAATACAGATCACCACCAGAGATTACTACAAACAACTCTATGCACATAAACCAGTAAACTTGGAAGAAATGGATAAATTCCTGGATACTTACATCCTCCCAAGCCTAACCCAGGAAGAAGTCGAAACCCTGAATACACCAATAACAAGGGCTGAAGTTAAAGCAGCAATTAATAGCTTACTAACCAAAAAAAGCCCAGGTCCAGCTGGGTTCACAGCCGAATTCTACCAGACATACAAAGAGGAGCTGGTCCCACTCCTTCTGAAACTATTTCAAACAATCCAAAAACAACAAATCCTCCCCAAATCATTTTGAGACCAAATCATCCTGATACCAAAACCTGGCAGAGACTCAGCAAGAAAAGAAAACTTCAGGCCAATATCCATGATGAACACACATGCAAAAATCTTCAATAAAATGCTGGCAAACCGATTGCAACAGCATATCAGAAAGCTTATCCATCACGATCAAGTAGGCTTCATCCTGGGGATGCAAGGCTGGTTCAACATACGCAAGTCTATAAACGTAATTCACCACATAAACAGAACCAAAGACAAAAACCACATGATTATCTCAGTAGATGAAGAGAAGGCCTCTGACAAAATTCAACAGCCCTTTATGCTAAAAACCCTCAATAAACTAGGTATCAATGGAACATATCTCAAAATAATAGAAGCTATTTACTACAAACCCACAGCCAATATCATACTGAATGGGCAAAAACTGGAAGCATTCCCCTTGAAAGCTGGCACTAGACAAGGATGCCCTCTGTCACCACTCCTATTCAATAGAGTATTGGAAGTTCTAGCCAGAGCAATCAGGCAAGAAAAAGAAATAAAGGGTATTCTTTATTTAGGAAAGGAGGAAATCAAATTGTCTCTACTTGCAGATGACACGATTGTATATTTAGAAGACTGTATTGTCTCAGCCCAAAATCTCAGTTTCATGATTAGCAACTTCAGCAAAGTCTCAGGATACAAAATCCATGTGCAAAACCTGCAAGCATTCCTATACACCAATAACAGAGTTAAAGACAGCCAAATCAAGAACGAACTGCCATTCACAAGTGCTACAAAGAGAATAAAATACCTAGGAATACAACTGACAAAGGATATAAAGGACCTCCTTAAGGAGAATTACGAACCACTGCTCAGTGAAATAAGAGAGGACACAAACAGATGGAAAAACATTCCATGCTCATGGTTAGGAAGAATCAGTATTGTGAAAATTGCCATACTGCCCAAAGTAATTTATAGATTCAACACTATCCCCATCAAGCTACCAATGACCTTCTTCACAGAACTGGAAAAAGCCACCTTAAACTTCATATGGAACCAAAAGAAAGCCCACATAGCAAACTCAATTCTAAGCAAAAAGAACAAAGCTGGAGGCACCATGCTACCTGTCCTAAAACTATACTACACAGCCACAGTAATCAAAACAGCATGGTACTGTTACCAAAACAGAGACATAGACCCATGGAATAGAACAGAGGCCTCGGAGGCAACACCACACATCTACAACCATATGATCTTGACAAACCTGACAAAACAAGCAATGGGAAAGGATTCCCTGTTTAATAAATGGTGTTGCAAAAACTGGTTAGCCTTGTGCAGAAATCAGAAACTGAACCCCTTCCTGACACCTGACACCAAAATTAACTCCAGATGTCTTAAAGTCTTAAACATAAGACCTAATATCATAAAAACCCTAGAAGAAAGCCTAGGCAAAACCATTCAGGACACAGACATAGGCAAGGACTTCATGACGAAAACACCAAAAGCATTGGGAACAAAAGCCAAAATAGACAAACGGGATCTAATTAAACTCCAGAGTTTCTGCACAGCAAATGTAACAATTATCGGAGTGAACCAGCAATGAACAGAATGGGAAAAAATTTTCGTAATCTACCCATCTGACAAAGGACTTATATCCAAAATCTGCAAAGAACTAAAACAGATTTACAAGAAAAAAACAAACAAACCCATTCAAAAGTGGGCAAAGGATATGAACAGATACTTTACAAAAGAAGACATATATGAGGCCAAACAAACATGAAAAAATGATCATCATCACTTGTCATTAGAGAAATGCGAATCAACACCACACTGGGATACCATCTCACGCCAGTTAGAATGACAGGCATTAAAAAATCTGGAGACAACAGATGCTGGAGAGGATGTGGAGAAATAGGAACACTTTTACACTGTTGGTGGGAGTGTAAATTAATTCAACCATGGTGGAAGACAGTGTGGCCATTCCTCAAGGACCTAGAAATAGAAATTCCATTTGATCCAGCAATCCCATTACTGGGTATGTATCCAAAGGATTATAAATTGTTCTACTATAAGGACATATGCACACGTATGTTTATTGTAGCAATGTTTACAATAGCAAAGTCTTGGAACCAACCCAAATGCCCATCAATAATAGGCTGGACAGAAAAAATGTGGCACATATACACCATGGAATACTATGCAGACATCAAAAATGATGAGTTCGTGTCTTTTGTAGGGACATGGATAAACCTGGAAACCATCATTCTCAGCAAACTGACACAAGAACAGAAAAGCAAACACCACATGTTCTCACTCATAGGCGGGTGTTGAACAATGAGAACACATGGACACAGGGAGGGGAGCATCACACACTGGGGTCTGTTGGGGGGGACTAGGGGAGGGACAGTGAGGGGTAGGGAGTTGGGGAAGAATAACATGGGGTGAAATGCCAGATATAGGTGATGGGGATGGAGTCAGCAAACCGCATTGCCATAGATGTACCTATGCAACAATACTGCTTGTTCTTCACATGTGCCCCAGAACCTAAAATGCAATAAAATATAAACCCTAGAAAAAAAAATTAAAACTGATTATAGCAGTAACTAGGGAATAAACCCATTTATCTTTCCTATCTCCAGTTCATGTTAATAAAACCACAATAATGGGGAAAAAAAATCACAACAATGTAAATTTTAAAGTAACAGAATATAAAATTGTGTCAACTTTTATACATAAAGTTTTTAAAAGTCTAAATAGAAATATATCAAAATGTTAACAAATTATCTCTAGTTTGATATATTTTCATTTTTGCATGTTTTTTCAAATCCTCTACAATGAGCATACTTTTATGATCACATTTTATGTGGTTTACGACCACAACAAAATTGAATAAAAAGAATAATTACCACATTTCTCTAAAGC
This sequence comes from Saimiri boliviensis, assembly GCF_048565385.1. Lineage (NCBI taxonomy): Eukaryota > Metazoa > Chordata > Mammalia > Primates > Cebidae > Saimiri > Saimiri boliviensis. The sequence goes on from NC_133458.1 coordinate 26,011,366, forward strand.
TAGGCATTGAAGAATTGTTAAGTCTATATTATAAATTATTACATAATTCTACTTATTTAGAAATTTTTTGAATGATAGGCATTAAAGCCTACTTGTCATAGTCAATTTTTATCTTCCTAATTCTCTGTCATTATCACTCTTTGCCATCTTTTTCTTTCGATTTTGGGCAGTAGTTTAGCATGGCAGAAAAAAACACCTTCCTTGCACTCAAACTTCTAAATCCCAGCTCTATCATTATCTAGTTGTATAACTGTTCTCATCTTGTACATTAGAATAATACCACCAATTAAAGATATTCTGGTATATGGTAGCATCTAAATAAGAAATAGCAACTATTATCCATTGGAATGTATTACTTACTAGCTAGATTATAAGCACTTAGAAAGACTATGATTACCTTTTTCCACTATATCCATAATTTAGCACTGAGTTGGCATGTCATAATTTTCAACACATTATTTTGTCATATCCATTACTAACATCACTACCTTTTTCAGGGAGAGCCATCTCAGGATTGTAGGAGTATTACCTCTCTCCTCCTATTTGATTTTTATTTATTTTATAGAGATGAGGGCTAACTATGCTGCCCAGGGTAGTCTTGAACTCCTGGATTCAAGCAGTCCTCTCACCTTAGCCTTGCAAAGTGCTGGGATTAAAGGCCTAGCCCTCCTAGTTATTTTAATGGAAAGTTGGAATAACTCTTAAAAGCCAGAGAAAGTCAAAGATTAAATCATATAGCTCTACACTATCCTATGGTAACAGTAAATAAATGAGTAAGACAACTTTAGATAGGGTAAATAATGTTATTACCTATTTAGGTCCATATTTCTAAATCATATGCTAAGCTGCTATTTTAGATACTATCTACTGACTTCCTGCTGTAGTAGACGAGGATGTTTACTACACTTATACTATCTTCCCACTACATTTCATCCTAATTTTTGCTTAAACTGCCTGTAGTTGTAATGATTAAGGAAATACCACTCACTATAAAGCCAAGAAATTTACTGTGATAATGTCTCCTTTCTTATAAAAAGTTTCGCTTTTCCTGTTGTGTCCCTATCCTTCATTTTTTACATTAGATGCTATTTACTCATCAACAGATTTTTCTTCCCAATGCTTAAACATATCTGTTGAGTCTACTTTTATCTGGAAACCTCCTTTTTGTAGAGACAGTGTCTTGCTTTGTTGCTGAGGCTGGTCTTAACTCCTGGACTCAAGTAATCCTCCCATGTCACTCTCTGGACTAGCTAGAATTACAGGCATACATGACTGTGCCCTGCCTATCTTTAGTTTTGTCTGTTTGTTTATAAACAAGTTTTTCTTCTTAAATGTGAACACTTATTTTAATTAAAAAAATCTTTTTGTTGTTTTTGTTTTAGAGGAAGCTAGCATTAATAAAATATCCAGAAACAATGTCTGTGAAACAGGTGTTTTTATCCACATTTTGCAAAAGAGTTAACAATAAAAATACCAATTTATAAGTAGCAGCTAAAAAGAAAAGCAAGCTGATCTAATTTCTCACCCTATTGTTCAAATTGGCATTTAAACTATTGTGCCTTAATCAAAGCCACTCTTTTGTGTACAATAATCACAGGCAAAGCAACTACTATGCAAGGTAACTATAAATGATCAAAATAGGACACTTTTGAAAACGAATGGAGCACTATTAATAATTATGCCAGGACAATATGCATAATCTAAGCAAACCAGCCATTATATTACTAATAACCTCTTAGATGCTGAGCTTTTAAACTTACAAAGTATTACCTATCCCATGAAGTTCCCCCTTCAAACACCCCACTACTACGCTAGTGGCCAATATAAAGATCACCACGGTGAAAACAGAAGATGAAAAAAATTAGCAAACGTAGAATAAAAAATTTTTAAGATATTGATGTTTGCAACCCACCTTCAACAAGAACACACACAAACAATTCATTTAGAAATTCACATACTTTCTGCTCAATGGAAACAGTAATTCACATATTTAAAAATAGAACTGAATACACTGGTAGAGTTTTCTTTCTCTCACTCAGAATTACTCAATTGAAGAAACAAAGAAAGGGTGAAAAATTATTAGAAAGAAAAGAGAATAAACTGTAGTTTTCTACCTGAAGTAGTTAAGACATGAGAGAAGAAATCACTAAATGCCCTTACCCATCCCAGAGTCTTTCTTGGTGCCATCTGATATTATGTCTACATGATCAGAGTCCACATCATAACTAAAGAAATCATTCAAATAGGTCTTTGATCGCTGGCCACCAAATACATACAAGCAACGATTTTTCTGAAAAAGAAGAAAAAAAAGAAGAAAGGAGAAAGTTGTCACTTCCATGAAGAACACGGAATGATCCTCTAAAAACTGAAACCTCTACAAAGGTAATTTTACAACAGATCCCAAAGGAGTACTACACTGGAATATAAGGGAAAGAGGAAGCTCTCTATACATTGCTAAAAGGTAATCTCTAGGGCATCCTGTTAAAGAAGAAAAGCAAGGTGCAGAAAGATATGTAGGTTGCTGCTTCCTTTGTGTAGGAATGGAGAAGAAGGAGTATCTGCGCATGAGCCAAAGAGAGAGGGAGAGAGGGAAAGAGAAATAGAAAGGGGGAAAGGCAAGAGAGAGAGAGCATGCAAGCGAGAGCGAGAGAAGAGATTGCTTCTTTTTTCCAAAAACAAAGGAAGGATAAACCAAAACCTAATAAAAGCCAGTTACCTATAGTGGCAGGAATAGAGCAGGAAGAAGAGGATAAAAACCAAACTTCTCCAAAAATATCTGACACATGGTTTTGACTTTATAACCATGTATATATTTTTATTTAATTAGAAGAAAAATTAACTCAAAAGGAAAAAAAAACCTAAAATTTTTGGGGAAAAAAACAACAAACCAACATCTCTGTATATAAAGATATAATCACACAGAGAAGCAGTATTTCTAGAGATTTTAATACATACTTTTTGACTACCTATCACTAGAAGTCTAAATCCTAAACAGAAAAATAATCAGAAACCAATGTAAAACAGCACTCAGTGATTCTGTTACTAAATCTTTGTTTTGAGCTTTGTTACTGTGAAAGCTATTATAGACAGACAAAGCAATTAATGTTATGACACAGGATTTTAACCTTAAAAGACAGAAAAATAGGCCCAGCGTGGTGGCTCGCACCTGTAATCCTAGCATTTGGGCAGGCCAAGGTGGAAGGACTGCTTGAAACCAGCCTGGGCAACATAGCAAGGTCCTGTCTCTACTACTACTACTACTACTGCTACTGCTGCTGCTGTTGCTCCTGCTGCTGCTGCTACTATTACTACTACTACTAATATAAATCCAGGTGTAGTGGTACACACCTACAGTTCTAACTACTTGGGAGGCTAAGGTGGGAGGATCATTTGAGCCCAGAAATTCGAGGCTATAGTGAGCTATGACCTGCACTCCAGATGAGGTGGCAGAGCAAGACCCTGTCTCTAAAAAAAGAAAAAATATAAAGTAACAAAATAGAAGACATTAAGATAAAAAATATTTTATTTGAATGAGACATATCAGTATGAACTCACGATTTAATTTTTCTCTTACAAAAAAATACATAAGTATCTTTCTATCTATCTAGCCAAAAAGAACTATCTGAGTATCAAGAAAGTAGCCGGGTGTGGTGGCTCATACCTGTAATTCCAACACTTTAAAAGGTCAAGGCAGGCAGATCACCTGAGGTCAAGAGTTCAAGACCAGCCTGACAAACATGGTGAAACCCCCATCTCTACTAAATACAAAAATTTAGCTGGGCATGGTGGCACATGCCTGTAATCCCAGCTACTTGGGAAGCTGAGGCAGGAGAATTGCTTGAACCCAGGAGGCAAAGGTTGCAGTGAGCCAAGATTGGGCCACTGCACTCCAGCCTGGGCAACAAGAATGAAACTCCGTCCCAAAATAAAAAAAGAAGAAGATGGCATTGGATAGAAATACATCAAATATGAAAAATTCTTAATAAAATTTTTGTACACATATCATGGTTAACTTTGGAGCCTCAAAGTTAACTCATTCATATGAAAATCAATAAAGGAAAACAATGAGACATTTATACTGCCTATTCAGTATGCTTTACATTTCAGGTTAACCAAAAAGTTAAAGAGAGGAATTTTTTTTTCCTTTTGTAATAGGAGAATCACACACTAAACAAATGCAGAGGAAATGACATCAATAGAAAAACCACCATCTTATACATCCTAACAAAATTTAGGCAGTGAATGGTTATAAAAAACCATTAGGTAAAAGTTTGAAAGAAAACTCTGTAATTGATCAGTCAGGCTAATAACATCCAGACCTATTAACATCATCAAAAGTATGACAACCAATCATTAAATGCCTCTTTATATTTTACAATGAGAGTGTCTATGAAGTGTTCTTGCCCATTTCCCCTGGCCCGCCCCTGCCCCCGCCCCCACCCCCACACACCCCCCAAAAAAAACACACCCCCCCCCAAAAAAAAAAAAAAAGAATCTAAAATCAAGCCTCCAGGTACAATGACCAGTTTTTAGGAAATATGAAAAAGGAACACATTAAATGACACTATGAAGAAAAAAATCAAAATCAAAACTGGAAATCTAGGAGATTCTAGAGCACAAATGTCTCAGTGGGTTGTATATTGGGGGGTAGGGAATAGGAGGAAAGAGTACTATTAAGGATTTAAAATGTAAGAGACATAACAACCAGATGCAAAACACCTTTTTTGAATCTTGACTTAAACCAACGAAGAAAAGGTATTTTTCAGTATATTAGAAAAAAATACAGATAGAATATTAAACGGTATTTAAGAAACTGCTTTTATTTTGGTTGATAATGATATTACAATTATGTTTCCTTTTTCTTTCTTTTCTTCTTAAGAGGCTTGCTATATTGCCCAGGCTACAGCACAGTGGCTATCACAGGGGTGATTCCACTATTGATCAGCATGGGAGTTTTGACCTGCTCTGTTTCTGACCTAGCCAGTTCACCCCTACTTAAGTGACTTGGTGGTCCCTCGCTCCTGGGAGATAACCACACTGATGCCAAATTTAGTGTGGACAACTGATCAGCACAGTGCAATGCGGCCCAGAAATGGGCTCCAGCAATCCTCAGCTTCCTGAGTAGCTGAGACTGCAGGTGTGCACCAGCATACCCAACTGCAACTATGTTTTTTAAAAGTCCTTATCTGTTAGACTTACACATTATATAGTCTAACAGTAGTATTTACAAGCATAATGATACAGTATTTGTGATAAGCAGTATTTACAAGTATAATAATACAGTATTTGGGATATGCTTTAAAACACTACAGCATGTGCTATAACAAGATGTTGTAGAAAAGGAATAAATATTTAAAAAATACTCCAGCACAGTAAAATTTAAGAATAAACTTAAAAATCAAAGGATCAAGAAAGTGAATGAAATTAAAGTGGAGTAGCTGTATGAAAAATGAACAGATTACTGATAACTGTTGAAACTAACAAATAAGTACACAGAAAGTATTTAATCCCCTCTACTTTGTAGAGAAAAACATGCTTAAAATACATGTTAAAGAACATGTATAAAATATTCCATATTGTTTTAAAGCTGTGTTCATAGAAAGAAGACCGAGATTTCATTAAAACATTTGAAAAGGTTAAAAACAGTCTGTACTGTATGTTGGGTTTTGCTGATTAATTAATTAATTTATTTCTATTATTATCGAGACAGAATCTCGCTCTGCCACCCAGGCTGGAGTGCAGTGCCATGATCTTGGCTTACTGCTACCGCCTTTGCCTCCCAGGTCCAAGCGATTCTCCCACCACAGCCTCCAGAGTAGCTGGAATTACAGGCAGGTCACCACGCCAGGCTAATTTTTGTATTTTTACTAGAGACGGGCTTTTGCCATGTTGGCCAGGCTGGTCTTGAACTTCTGGCCTCAGATGATCCACCGCACCTGACCATTGCTGATACATTTAAATTCTAATGTTATAAAATCAAATCTTAAATTATTTGTTCTTCATGGAGAATAGCAGAGGAGAAAATAAGAGAGAAAGAAATTGTCTCAGAAAGAACTGTAAGAGAATAACTGTAAGAGAAGTTAGTAAATGGAAAGGTTTAAGAAAGGAACATAGCTACAAAATCTATATAAGCTGTGAAATTAATTAGTCATAAGATTGCCCAGATTGGTAGTCGGGTAATAACTATTTGGAAATTACCAGGTTGAAGAGTCTCATAGCAAACACTTCACTGTTAGAGAAGTTTTGTCTTTCTCTGTCATTGCTACACTAATCATTTATTCCTAAGGAAAAGTTTTTAATCTCTTGAATTAGATTTCACCACTTCTTTTCCTGTCTAGATAGACACAACAAAATAACATTTATGCAATATACGGAATATTCTTACTGAGTGGAATAGCATGCAGTGTCCTATTCGAGACTGGATGTCCTCAGGCCCAGCATTACAGGAGTCCTCTCGAAGAAGTTTCCAGGTTTGACATTGACAGTTGAAAGCAAATAAGCCACTGAATTGTGGTTCACTGGCTCTGCTGTCATCTACGCTGCCATTACAAGTCAAAATTCTACCACCAAAAGTGTAGATCATATGTTTTTCTGAGTCCATACACATCTATCAGAAGAAGGCAACAGATTGAATAGGTTTAGTTTGTTCCTGTCATATGTGCTAAAACAAGGCCAACATGTGTAGTTTTACATTCTCAAAAAAACCCTAAACTTTGCTCCTAATGACACTAAATACCACCCCTGATTATCGTAGGCAAGTTTCTAAATACTTTTTCAAGTTGCCATTTTTCCCAGTGACAGTAAAAACATGTTGGGATAAAGAGCTTTCTGCTTTCCTGAAATTGTATAATTTTAATTAAAATCAAATTGATTTATATGTAAGAGTGAATACTTATCATATTCTGGGTGGATAGTGATCACATCCTCCTTATAAAAATTCCCTTCTTTAATTCAGGCAAGCATCCTATTAATATTGCTACTATTTATTAAGAGATGCAAATAAGAGTGGTACAGCTAAATTCACCTCTCTGCATTTATTTTTATAAAACCCTTCAAATTACATTACAAAACAGTAAAACAAACAAAAAGGCATTTACAACAATCAAGTCTCCAGAATGACTTTTACAGTGTGAAGAACTCTGTCTCCTTTTAACATAGCACTATAAATTTTCTTTCAATTAAGCTATATACTTCATGTTTAAAAGTTAAGCTTTATTCTTCTATTAACTCAAGATTATAGCTTTTCATAAAAATGTATGAGAAAACAGCCATTTGTCACAAGACAATAAGAATCAAATTCTGTTTCAAATAATACATAAATCCAAGTTGGGAATTAGATGTTGAACATAAGTGGCATTTATATTAAAGAATAAACTGTGTACATAAAATATCTATGTTTTGCTAAAAAAAAAAAACCAAAACCTAACAATATTTCATGTTTAATTCTCCTATAAATTACTTCTATTTATCAATTTTTGTACTTTTAAATAAAGGCTATTTTCATAATTTTAAAGGTTTAAAAAATTACTATTAAAAAGAAAAGATTCTAACATCTCCTAATTCTTATCTACCACTAAAAAGATCCACCTCATTAGCCATTTCCCGGGTTTCTCAAAGCTTTCCATAAATTAAGATAAAAATTTATTCCCCAAGGTGAAATCTTGGTAAATATGGTTGAAAAACAAAGATCTCTGGCATACCACAGAAAGTATTCCTATTTTTTAAATGATCATATAGTTAAAATCAGCATGCTGCTGAAGACAAATCAATTTGGTCCCATCCAACTACTGCCTCTGTTGACGGCTCCACTGGAGCTAGGTCACATTACCCTTCTGAAGTACTTCAGACTCAATCACTCCAAATATCTGGGAACTATGCTGAAAATCTTGAGGGACTCACATTAAATGAGCCTATTTCCATTTTTCATTAACTTACATGCTAATGGCCAATCTCTGTTACCAACCCCCACCTTTCTACTTCATATGGCTACAAAGAGAGTTTCTTTCTTTTTGAGGATATTGAAGCTTAATTTTGATGTGACTTATTCTCATTTGTTTGCAGGGCTGAAGTATAAACATCTTTATCTTGGTATTTCTTCCTAGCACACCAGTCTACACCAAAAAACCTTTTAATATTTGATTTCTACTCTTTTGATTTGTTTTGTCATTTTTTAATCTCTGAAAAAATCTGAAAAGTTGGAAACTTATTAAACTCTGTGTGATAATATATTTTCTATCAAAGACTCCAAAAAATCTTTAAAGCCAGAAGTTGAAATACTATTCATTTATTGTGCCAGGTTAGATATTTAATTTTTAAAATCAAATAAATAGTGAATAACCACTTATTTTCCTGGGAAAAAAATATTTTTTGAACCTGAAAATGACTTTATTTTACCCTACCACAGGAATACGAGATTGGTAAGGGGTTGGCTGGGTTCAAAATAATCTCCTCGCAAAATGTGAAAATACTGCTATAAAGCCTTCTAAGTATTCACTGTTGTCCAACCTACCACCCTCCCTTCTACAAACCTCCAAAAATGCCTCATAACTCAGTGAGAATGTCAATGAGTTGAGATCTTCAATTCTTCAACTCAAGTTTTTCCTGATACTTCTTGGCTAGCTCACTTTCCATTTTCTAGTAATTTCCACAAAAAGTGATTACACTTGAAGAACAGTTTGGCTAGATATAAAATTCTTGGCTCACACTGTCTTTTCTTGAATGTCTTCTAGATGTTGCTCTATTATCTCCTGGCATTGAAAACAGATATAGAGAAATCTGATACTAGTCACATTTTAGTTCTCTTATAGGTGGCTTAATCATTTTGTCTACTTGCTATAAAATGATCTCTTATCTTTTATAGTCAATGTTATTAATATATGTCTTAGAGTATTTGGGTCAATTTTTCCTGAATCCAATATGCCCATTTGATATGTGAAGTAAAATCTTTCCTCAGAAAAATGTTCTTGAATTCAACTGATAAATTATTTGTTTTGTTCCATTGTTTTGGTTTTCTTTTTTAAAGTCTCCAATTATATATATGTTGGCTCTCCTCTACCTATCTTCCCTGGTTAATCATTTTTACCTCTTTGTTTTCTTTTATCTTATTCCTATGGTATAGAATCATTATCTATTCTTTTTAATGCTCTATGTAGGTAAGTTTTCATTTCTAAAAGTGGCAATATACTGGGATATAACTTTCATTTACTTTTGTTTAAAGGAAATACTGTTATTTTTCTTTTTATTGTCTTTCTTTAGAATCTCTCTCTAAAGCTTTGTTATTTATTGCTTTTTAGTTTTTCATATGTAATTCAGTTGAATTTCCCTGGAGCACATAACTTTACAGAGGATTTCTTTGGAAGGTGGATATTCTTGCTGAAGAACTCCTTCCTCTGTTGCTACTGAATTGAATGGGTCCTTCAAAATACAGCACTTCGTTGAAGCCATACCTTCTCTAATTCTACGAATCTCAACTGGCTTACAGGGTTGTTCTCAAGCTTTGAGTTCCCCCAGTTTTTTACTGGCCATTGCAAAAGGAGCCATCATTCCCACTTGTCACTGTGTTTCCTTCACTTTTATAAAATAGTGCTTTCTGACATATATCACCTCTGGATCTTTCTGGGTACTTTATATGCGTTAATTCACCAACTCTTCCAGTGGTTGCCCTGGGTAAAATCCGTGACCTGTCCCTGACACTTCTCACTATGATGTACAACTGCTAGGCTCCCTCTGCATTCCCAGGTCTCCCAATTATACTGCTGCGGGCTTCAACAAAAGTTCTGGGTATTTCCATTGTTTTTGGCTAAACTTACAAGGTATTGGGAATTGTAGGTTTACTGTGGCTCTTGGTTTAGCTGAGAGAGAAAGAGAAAGAGAAGGAGAGAGAGAGAGAGAGAGAGAGAGAGAGAGAGAGAGAGAGAGTGTGTGTGTGTGTGTGTGCGCGCGTGTAACTCTTTTTGCTTATCACTGTTCCTGAAAAACCACACAAAGCAACATCAAGGAAAGCCTGATAACTAAACTGCCACTATGTTCTTAAGAAATCCAGTCTTTAAATTGTATTTCTTAAATATGTTAAAATTAAAAATGGCAAATAGCTTTTAAGCCTGCCTTTATCTTACAGCTTTCTCATATTTTTATTAAATTTGTACATTATGTGTTAAATCCTAATTGTCATAAACACCGCAAGTTATTTTTGGAGTGTTATAAACACTACAAGTTCTAACTTATAGCTTTATTTGCATGAAACAGAATAGCAAATGCAGAAGTACACAGATTCCTTGCTCACTGTTACAGCGCTAGTTGTTGTCTGAATTAGTACTGAAATCCTTGTTTCTTAACCCCCAGCGTTCTGCTATACCATCTAATCAGTTAAAAACCATGCATTATTTAACAGCACCCAGCTTCCAAGAAACATCCTATTTTATAAAAGTCAAGAGAAACAAAGGCCACACACAAGAACTCTCTATGTATTACTCCTAAACTATTCTTTTTTCAACCTGTAAAAAAAAAAAAAAAAGACATCAGCGTCTTTTGTAAAAGAAATACACATAACCATCTGGGAACAAGAGAATAAACTGTTCCCTAATGATATTAACTGCTGATGTTTTTAAAAAATCAGAACCAGCCTAACTTTTTCTTGGCATGCTTATTTTACACATGAACAGCATTGAGGCTGTCAGCAAGGATGTGCACGGCTCTGTGGAGCTCAGTTAATTAGAGCAAACAGAAGTTCCAAATTCAAGCTGGGGAGTATTCTGAAGACTACTGCTATTGATTTTCTACCTACCACTTAACTTGATAGGCATAACTCACTCTTCTTCTCCTTATCATTCTCCTATAACAATTACATATTAATATAAATATGGCAATAGGATAGTTCAAAAGCAAAGAATTAACAAAAATCTATAAAGGCACAATAAATAAATACCCTGGGTTCTAACTCCTAGATAAGATTTTAGGTCTCACCTAGGTTTTGTCGTAATTGTAGCAACACCTCCCATTTCCCAAATACTAGATAATTTATGTTCATCAATACAGAATTATAGGTTTTTAAAGTCTTACTCTCTTCAATATACCAAAAAAACTTTGGACATGGGTTGAGCCAGATAAAAACTTGCTTATAGAATTCAAAAATGATTACTGTCTTTTTGACCTACATTGAATTTGTATGGATTAAGTATTCAAAGACAGATAACAATGACAATGATGGGGCTAATGGGAGTTACATGCATATTAATATTAAAATAGCTTCCAATGACGTTATGTTCAGTCTTCTAGTCTACAATATTATTGTATAATTTCTATTGGTCCTGAGTGTAATCTAATACAGGCATCCCCAAACATTTACACAGGGGGCCAGTTCACTGTCCCTCAGAGACCGTTGGAGGGCCGCCATATACTGTGTTCCTCTCACTAACCACCAACGAAAGAGGTGCCCCTTCCTGAAGTGCGGCGGGCGGGCGGCCGGATAAATGGCCTCAGGGGGCCACATGCGGCCCGCGGGGCCTTAGTTTGGGGACGCCTGATCTAGTATGTCAAATTCCTCTTCAGGTTTATAAAATTTTGTGATTATAAACAAAACAAAATAAATTTCACTCTAACTGGAAAAAAAGTTCTAGATTTCATCCAGTTCATTATAAAGTGATTTTCCATTTCTTCTAAGACTGTAGAAGAAATATAATTAAAAGGTTAAGTTGTTATGATTTATGCATATTTATTATAAAACTAAATTTGCTTTTCTTAATATTGCTCCATCTACTGTCTTAAATTTCTAATCAACAATTTATGTCCTGAGATCTTCATATTTTACCCTGCAACAAATAAGAGAAAAAACGTAAAGAATAACTTTATACCTACTCAAATAGTAATTACTATCTGTCATAGGTATTTGTCATGGAAAGCACTATTAGACAACTCAGTGTAACATCTAACATAAACTCTAATTCCAAGAATCACTAAGCACTGATTAACTCCACCATATATTTAACTGTGCATCAAACCTGATGATCAAACACCAATTTCGGCCCTCCGTCAGCAGCAGTATCCTCACTTAGTAACATCCAAGTGTTTGTATCAATGTCATAACGATAGAAATCACTTTTCAGAGATTTGCTGTTCCTCACAGAGGAATCCAAATAACGCCCCAATGTGTAGATTTGCCTCCGTTGAATGTCAATGCACATTTTATGACATGATCTGGCGCTAGGACCATTCTGTAGAGAGAGAGAGCTAAATAAATAAAAGCACACACAAAAAATCAAGGAACAAATAGACAATAAAATTAAATGCCCTTTTTTATTACCTTTCATTAAAAGGTTTCTCAGAAACTCACATCTTGTCAACTAATGAGTCCAACACTAGGCTTAACTCTCTAAAGAAAAGCAAAAGCAGTAAACAGCAGGAGACATAAATCTTACCTTAGAAATGCTTAAAATCTACCAGGAAATATGAGATGAACTACACTGCACCTTATGGCACTCTGTTTATAACATCTATATGACTTATACCATATACTCCACTGCATTTTAGTCATTTGTGCACAGAGTTCAATTCTCCATTACATGTCAATCTACTTTAAGACATGTTTGGTCTTTAAGTACATTTCTGTATTTCTCATCAGAATTTAGCACAAAAGAGGTACTCCAAGAATATTTAGAATCAGTGAATTTCAAAATTAGAAGAAACATCAGTAAAATCTCTAGTTTAGTTTTCTTCTTTTAAAGAGAAGAAAATATAAGCCTAGCAAGGAAATATAAGACCAGGATGATACCTTTAATAAGCTAGTGACAGAAACTAAATAAGAATCCAAGTCTTTTGACTTCTTCATCCATCCTTTACATTATAAAATTAATTTTCCTGACTGAATAAATAGCACAGCTACAGTAAATAAATAGGAAATAATATTAAGAACAGCAAATTAATCAACAAATTAATTAGTTGATAGTACTTGTATCACAGGACCCAACAAAACATAAAAAGCATTGTAGTGTAGTCAAAAGAGTTCACAGGGAACAAAGAACTTCAACTGCACAGGGTTTGATTAGTTGAAAGGTGGAAAGGAAACTAATGTTTGTTAAACAACTCCCAAGTTTTGTTTATACTATTATTCTGTTGTATGTGTTTCATCTAATCCTTACAACAACCACATAAGGAAATATTATCACCAATTCACAGAGTCAATCGTCACAAAACCAGGAAGTAAGATAGCAAATCTATGCCTTTGTGTACCAGAGTCAAAAAGGGCTCTTTCACAATTTCAGATTATTTTTTTCTCGAAGAGAAACAAAGGCAAAAATATACTTGTTAATACAGTGCATGCAGTTATGACTCAGATGAACAGTTCTTGCTGCACATACAACAAAATTGAAGTATAAAGTGATACAGGAAGCCTCTGATGAATGAGCACTGGGAGACTAATTTTTTACAAAGGGAGAGAAAATATAAATTGCCAGTACCAGAAATGAAAGCAAGAAAGCAAGATTCCCATTATAGACTTCCTAGAAATAGAGACAGAGAGAGATACTGTCCAGATATCCAAGTGGTATATTATATCAAGCACTTAAAGAAAAAATAGTATCATTTTTAGATAAATTTTTTCAGAAAATAGAGGGAAAACGAAAAACTCTACTGTTTATCCACGTTCTTTTCCATTCCTAGATTATTTTATGAGGCCGATATAACACTGAAACCACATGACAATACTACAAACGAGAAGGGAGAGAAGGGGAAGAAGAAGGAAGAAATGGGGAGGAGGCAGAGAAATCACTGACAGGTGGCTACGACCCCTTATGAATATAGACAAAACCAATCTTTAACAAAATATTAGCAAACAGTAGCAACATATGAAAAGAATATTTTATAATAAAAAGGTATTTATCTCAGGAATGTAAAGTTGATTTTACATCTGAAAATCAATCAGGATAATTTGCCACATTAACCAAATAACGAAGAAAAAAACCACAGTTATGTCAACATGTATGTAAAAAGAGCACTTGGTAAAATTCATTATTCATGATAAAAACTCATAGCAAAATAGGAATAGAAAGATTTTCAATCTGATAACAGATGTTAAGAAAATGTAAAATTTATTATTTTTTAATGACATACTGAACACTCTTCCTCAGATATGAAACAAGGCAGGTACGTCTTTTCTCACCAATTATATTTAACACTGCTGTGGAAGTCCATGTCAGTGCAATAAGGTAGGCATTAAAAAATAAAATAAAGTCTGGGCCTGGTGGCTCATGTCTGTAATCCTAGCACTTTCAGAGGTCAAGGCAGGAGGATTCATTGAGTTCAGGAGTTCAAGACCAGCCTGGACAACATACAGAGACCCTATCTTTACACATAATTTAAAAATTAGCTGGGCATGGAGGCACATGCCTGTGGTCCCAGCTACTAGGGATACTGAGGAGGGAGAATTGCTTGAGCCCAGAAGGCTGAGGTTGCAGCAAGCCATGATCACGTCACTGTACTCCAGCATGGGCAACAGAGTGAAACTGTCTCAAACAAACAAACAAACAAATAAATAAAATAAAATTATGATGAAAAAGAGAACAGAAAGGAAGAAGAAAAATGACTGCTTGCTTAAAACACTCTAAGGAATAAAAAAGAAGCTATTAGAAATAAGTAGACTTAACAAAGTGGAATGATAGAAAGGCAATATTAACAAATCAACTGTATTTCTCTATATTACCAGCCAACAAATGGAAAACAAAAAATTTTTAAATACCATTATAATAGCACAAAAAGCAATAATATCGACTTAACTAAAATATCACAAACCTCTTAAATGAAAACTCTTAAGAGTGCTGAGAGATAATGAAGATTAAAATAAATGGAGACTAAACCATGTTAATGGATTAGAAAGATTCAATATCCTTAAAACACCAATTTGCGGCCAGGCACAGGGGCTCATGCCTATAATCCCAGCACTTTAGGAGGCTGAGGTGGGTGGATCACCTGAGGTCAGGAGTCCGAGGCCAGCCTGGCCAACATAGTAAAACCCCATCTCTACTAAAAATACAAAAATTAGCTGGGTGTGGTGGCGGGTGCCTGTAATCCCAGCTACCTGGGAGGCTGAGGCAGGAGACTCACTTGAACCAGAGAGGAGGAGGTTGCAGTGAGCCGAGATTGCGTCACTGCACTCCTGCCTGGGCGACACAGCCAGACTCCATTTCAAAAAAATAAAACCCACCAATTTGCTCCAAATTATTTTTAGATTTATCATATTCCCATCATAATCCCAACAGTTTTAGAAGCTAATGATTCTAAAATTTATATAAAAATGGAAAGGAACTAGAAATGCCAAAAGAATTTGAAAAGGAAGAACAAAGAGGTCTTATATATTACCTGACTTCATGAATTACTATACAGCTACAGTAACCGAGGGAGTGTCATACTGGTTAACAAGAGACCAAAATGGAACACAACAGAATAGAGAGTCCAAAAAGAGACACATACTTACATGATCAATTGATTTTTGGCCAAGATGCCAAAGCAAATCAATGGAGTAAGAAGATAGGGAGTAACCAGAAATCTCGTACATTGCTGGCCAAGTATAAAATGGTACAACCATTTTGGGAAAAGCTTTAAGTTTTATTAATGGATAATAAAAGGGTGAAAGTTTGACGAGTAATGGCATAATTTCATAATCTTGAAATGCCTCTCTACAAATTACTAATTATAAATTAGACAAATCTGGTGGGTATCTCCCTAACCAAGTGACTGAAACTAGTATCAGATAAACTGACGTGACGTGTCTCCTGATATAATATACTGAGGAGATGCCAATGTGATCTATGGGTTACTCCTGCTAAAAATATATCATCTAAATCCAACCTTAAGAAAACATACAAACACAGTTGAGGAATATTCTAAAAAATAACTGCCCTGTATTCTTGAATATAATCAAAGTTAAGAAAGACAAAGACAGGTTAGGGAACTATTCCAGACTAAAGATGACTACAGATGCAAGACACCAAAAAGCAACACATAATCATGGTCTAAATTCTGGGGTGGGGTTGCAGAGTGACAAGGGATGCCTATAAAGAACATTACTGGGGCACTATTGGGATAATTGTCTATATCTGAATAGGAACTGTGAATTAGATTAAAGTGGCAGTTTCAGTGTGGTCTGGGTTCTCCAAGGTACTTCAGGGAGTCTACAATGTCAAAGTTATATATTAACAAAAAAATTTGTCTTTTCAATCTTATTCTCTTATGAGTGTATGTGAACATTTCCAGAGGGCATATGACTTTCTGATATAGCAACTGAATGCAGAAGCATGTGAATCTTGATGTTTTTTATTGAGCCAAACATTAAAGAGATTTAGAAAATTATCTTTAAAAAATGCTACTTGACTTAGCATGGTTGTCTTGGGGAATAGCATCTTTGTAATTGTTTGAGTTGTGAACTGATGCAGTTGCTTTTTAAACAACACACTACATATTTACTTGAAAGAACAACATTATGACAGACATTTTCTCAAAAATGAAGAAAGGAAGAAGCATATCCATCTTGAAGGAAAATCAACAAAATTTGTTGCCAGTATTTTAATGTACGTTTTTAAGCAAAAATTCGAATTACTGAAAACCTACCTGCCACTGTAATCTTGACACTTTCCCAATACTTAAAAGTCTCTATGAGACTGGCGGTGATATTAACAAATGTGGTTTTTGGGATATTGTAGTATAAAATATGCCAATATTTGGAAGATGTACATAATTTAAGGAACCGATATTTTTCAAGTGACCAAGATGTGGGTAAAAATACATTCATGGATAAAAGATCCAAGGAACAAAATAGATCAGTGAATTTTAACATAACAGAATGCCAAAAGTTAGCTGGTATGGTTTCAGAGTCTATATTGCAACTATCATTAATAAACAACCACTTGTCAATTTGGGATATGGAACCAAAAAAGAACATATGCAAGTATCTGAAAAGGCTATTAAAATACTACTTTCTTCCAAAATCACAACTATATGAGGTCCAACTCTCTTCATGTATTTGAAGTGTAAAACACGTTTTAAGACAGTAAATGCAGAAGCAGATGAGAATATAGCTGCCTTAGCTAGACATTAAAGAGATTTATAAAAATGGAAAACAATACCACATTTCTCACTATAATTTTTAGAAAGTTATTTTTAATTAAATGTTTTATGTCCACCTGTAATAGTTTTATTATTTAAAATTGATAAAAATACTTAAATTACTCAGTTTTAATTTCTATTAACAGTCATTTCAGTAGATATAACCTAAATAAGCTAAGAACACCAATGGGTTTTTGTTTAAAGGTCTAAAGAGACCCTGAGTCAATGAAATTTGAGAAGCTCTATTATAAGTAAAATCCAACAAGGGCTATGTCTAATTCCTTTAAACTCTACAATTCCATGAATCCTCAAGAAAATTCAAACATGATTTAAAAAATAAACAAAAGTAAAGAACATTTTCCCACCCTCCCTTTATCAAAAAAATATAATCCAGCCTTTTCCAAGATACCTCTTGCTGTAAATTTTATTTTCATTAATAATCACAGCTTACATCTGCATCATAAAATATTGGATTTTTATAGTTAATCTTAAAAAAGAATCTAGGAACTGGACTGAAGCTAATAAAAATGGCCTTCATTAGCTACTTCAAAAAACAATAGATTTGTTTTGAATCTATAAAAACTTACTTGCTTATGTACGTGAACATTTAAAATAATTATTCTCTTTTTTAAAAAATTTATTATTTATTTTTTGAGATAGGATCTTGTTCCGTCACTCAGGCTGCAGTGCAGCTCTTCTATCACGGCTCGCTGTAGGTTCAACCTCCCAGGCCCAAGCAATCCTCCTGCCTCAACCTCCCAAGTAGCTGGAACCACAGGTGCATGCCATTATGCCCAGCTAATTTTTTCATTTTTGTAGAGAGAAGGTCTCCCTATATTGTTTAGGCTGGTCTCAAACTCCTGGTCTTACGTGATCATCCTGCCTTGACCTCCAGAAATGCTGGGATTACAGACATGAGCTACCATGCCTGGCCTAAAATAATCATTCTCTTTAAAAGCACAGCTATTCTCTTATCTTTCAATCTCCTAAATGTGTTATTAGCTATATATTTCAGTTAATTAAAGTGAATTAAATTAAGTTTGCTTTTTAATTGTTTATCATGCTTCTAAAATACATACTCTGGGGTCTCATCAAATAATAACTTGCACTCACTGGTATAGAAAATTAGATATATGAGCTACTAACTACTCAATTTTGAAAGAAATGAGCATTTATGCTAGAGTCACATATTATCATTCAATTCATGGGAAGATCAAAAAAAGGTTTTTATGAGTCTATTAATTAACTATAATAAATCTGAACTCCAGTACTGAATCACCACTTTACTTATCTCCTCAGACTTCAAAGTAACAGTAAAGTATCTGTATAAAAATATACAGATTATTCTCATCAAAATAATCTGTATATTTTTCTAGCATGAGTTTTAAAATACTTATCACATTACAAATATTATTTACAACATATGTACATGGCATAAAAAATAACAGAATGAAGTTATCTATCCATACCCAGCTTTAGAAGAGTAACATTTAATATTACCTTTAAACCCCCTACCCTCTCTAGATTTTATATTTATCATTCTCCTTTCTCTAGTATTAATTTCTCATTTAACTTACTGCACCTACTTACTCACTAAAGAGTAAGAATGTGTCACATCCTTAAAATACATACATTTTAAAGAATATGATTCATGCCTTTAAGGAATTCCGATAGGAAAACATGAATATAAATCAATCATTATAGTAAGCCACTCAAGTATTAAAAGGGGTTAAGTAAGTGCGTCAAAGAAAGCTTTTAATTCTGGTTGGAGAGGTTAAGAAAGGCTTCACAGAGAAAGGGAAGTCTGAACTGAGTGTTGAAGAATAAGTGGGTATTTACTAGGCAAAGGGAGGAGCGATCCTCTGTTAATTCCAAACAGGGAAAACAACATTGCCAAAGAACACAGGTGAGAAAGTTGAGTAATTCCAGCAACTGTAACTGGCACACAGGAGATGCTGAAAAAGTAACTAGATAGCAAATCTTGATGAGAAATTTGGAGTTTTTACTCTAAGCAAAAGGAACTGCGATAAATAAATTGTTTTATTATTGTTGTTGTTATTTAGAATTTCTTTTACCTATGCCCTTTAATAGTATCCTACACCAATTGACTCCGGACTTGGTTGCATGATTGCTTTTTGCTATCAGGACAAGAAAAAAACTGATGGATTGCTCATGTCTACTTCATCCCCTTTGCAGCTCAGCAGCTGCTGTTAAGAACACACTCTGGTGCTTGAGGAGGCAAGGCTATGCGTTCAAGGCCAGCCTGGGCAACATAGACAGCTCTCTCAACCATTGGAGAAAAAAAGAAAGAATGACTAAGCCAACCTGTAGACTCATGAGCAAATAAATGCTTATTACTATATGCCACTAAAGCTTTGTGAGTGCTTATAATGTAATAAACAGTGTAAAAGATAACTGAAACAAGGGCTGAAACTCACCACAGGGTTTAAGCAGAGGTGTCATAGGATCAAATATGGTATTTGGTGGGGATTTGGTTTTTTGGGTTTGCTTTTGTTTTTGTTTTTTTTTTTTTTTTTGAAAAAGAGTCTCACTCTGTTGCCCAAGCAGGAGAGAAGTGGTGCCATCTCAGCTCACTGCAACCTCTACCTCCTGGATTCAAGGGATTCTCCTGCCTCAGCCTCCCAAGTAGCTGGGATTACAGGCACCTGCTACCACGCCCAGCTAATTTCTGTATTTTTAGTAGAGATGGGGTTTCACCATGTTGATCAGGCTGGTCTCGAACTACTGAGCTCAGGTGATCTGTTGGCCTCGGCCTCCCAGACTGCTGGGATTACAGGCATGAACCACCAGGTCAGGCCTTGTTTTTGTTTATGACAGGGTCTTGCTCTGTCACCCAGGCTGGAGGCAAGAGCACAATAATGGCTCACTGCAATCTCCACTTCCAGTCCTCAGGTAATCCTCCTGACTTGGCCTCCCAAAGTGCTTGGATTTTAGGTGTGAGCCACCACACCCAGCCCAAATATGCTTTTTAAAGACTGTGTTGATGAATGGAGACTAGGTCAGCAATGGAGACACAAAAAGTTTAAGAAACTATAAAGCTGAAAAAACTGCCAAAAGAATGGAGAGGAAAAGACATTTGAAATGTGGTACTGGATGACCTGATGGGTCATGCCAGGCACCTGGAGAACTGTTGCATCTTAGGCACTAATTAGACACATTCACTGAAGAGGAGGGAGGATTTTAGGATGAAACTTAGGCTTAATGCAGGAAGAATTAAAGACGTCATCATGCTAGATTTATAATATTTTAGTAGAAAAAAGTTAGTTTAAAAAAAAAAGATTTGTCTTCTGTTGTTGAAGACAGAAATAATCATTTCAGAAAACAGTACTTCACTACTGAAAAAGGAAGGCCATTTATACATACTTTACTGGGTTAAGAAAAATAAATCAGAATTTCAATATATTTTTGAAAAAATAAAAACTGCCCAGTGATTAATCCCTGAACGGTTTTTATTAACATAGTTTCACAATAAGCAAGAATCCAGTTACTCAAGATTAAAGACACAGTACCAGATCTTTGGAAATGGCCTTCCTAGATCAACAATCAGTGGCCTTATCAATGAGGCCTTTTTACCCTCTTGAGGCTCCTACTGTTTCGTTATAGTTTATTTTTCACTTATATCCTGAAACAGTTTTAGTGGAGAGTGCAATTAAAATGTTCTATAAAGATCTGAAAAAATAGCAAACCAATTAATATTTGCTCTACTGCAGTAGAAAATCATGCACTTGTTTAATTCAAAGCCATAAACCTAAGCCATCTTATTCACTACAGAAATGCTTTATGTATATATGCATATACACACATGTACATGCATACATAGATACAATTTTAACTAAAAATAATATATATCATTTATGAAAACTGACATATAGACAAATAACGGGCTAAAATAGTGAGACAGTGAGAGGCCCAGAGTGTCAAAAGCACAATATTCCAGAAAAAATAAAAATAAGATGATGTTAAAAATAAGAATAGAGGTGGTAGAGACATGAGCAAAAAGACAGTTACAGAGTTACATTTCTAGGCTTATGCAGTTGAAAAATAAAATGATATAAAAATCCCCATTTCCATCACTCTCTATAAAACAGATTTGGTTGTGTATCAGTAGCTGAAGACCCAGTTAAAGAAGCTGAAATTCAAGACTACTTAAAAAAACTTGTTTATCACAAATTCTATTGCTACTCCTGCTGATAGACATTAGTCAAGAATATAATCACGCTGAAAAAGAAGTGCACATCTACATCCCTACTATAATACAGATGGATGAAAAGTCTGAGAACTTGCCTCTTTTTCAGTGTCTCTAGAGATACATGTCCACTGGTTCTCCTTCACACTGTATGCCCAGAAGTCAGCAAGATCTTGTGTTCCATCCCAGCCACCAAACAAATAAACGGTCTCTATGAAAATCAGAAAAATATGTGTAAAAAAAAAAAAAAGGACAAAATAAGCATAGATACCCATACCTATCCAGCTGTTTCTAAGACCACTTAAGAAGGTACATCCAAATAAATTTTAAAATAAAAATTTTAACCTGGTAACTTTCTCAAATATATAGTAGACTAGTATTTCCTAAGCATGGAAATATGAAAAGGATGCTGCAGAACCACTATTTTGAGAGATTTATAAAAATACAGATAACCAGGAGGCATGTCCCAAGATTCTGATTCCACAGGTCTTCAATGGGTAAAAAAAAAAAAAAAGAGTCTGTATTTGTAAAGTATCCCAGATAAAGCTAATGTGCAGCTAGTTTGAAGTTTCTATGTTAGGTGGTGAAAAGTTTACATTTACCAGTTTCTTAATAATACGGCTACTTTTTATCCACTATGGAATTTTTATATTCAGATTGTAAAAAAAAAACAAAAAAAACCCAGAGAAATATATAGCATAAAAGTATAACATAAGAACACTTAGCTGTTTTTGAAAAAAGGCCTTACTAAAGGTAATTTTTCTCTATTGCTATATCAAAACTGGTTAAAACTAGCTTTAAAATTAGATATATTAAGAATAAAGTGATCCATAGCTTTGGTATTCCTATAAAAACTGAGGGAAATTTTTCCAAATACATTGTGGTATATTTCACTCATCAGAAATTATCCTTTAAGTCATTATAGGTATCTTGAGAATTTGGTTTCTTCTGACTCTGAAATGTCTATTATATTCATGGACTTTATCACTAACAAAACTGATTTCTTGCTTACCGAATAATGAATCTTTACATAAAACATGGTATATCATATCATAAAGCCTTCTTTATTTTTATTGTTTATATATTTATTTAGAGACAGAGTCATTCTCTGTTGCCCAGGATGGAGTGCAGTGGTGCAATCATGGCTCACTGCAGCCTCCTGGATTCAAGCAATCCCCCCGACCCAAGCCTCTCGAGTAGCTGGGACTACAAGCATGTGCCACCATGTCCAGCCAACATTTTTGGAGGATTACAGACAGGTGCTCACTATGTTGCCCAGTCTGGTATTGAACTTCTGGCCTCAAGCAATCCTCCAGCTTCAGCCTCCCAAATGGCTGAGATTACAGGCATGAGCCACCCCCACCCAGCCCCTTCTTTATGCAATAATAATGTATTTCCAGCTCATGCCTGTAATCCCAGCACTTTGGGAGGCCAAGGCGGGTGGATCACGAGGCCAGCTCAAGAGCCGCCTGGCCAACACAGTGAAACCCTGTCTCTACTAAAATACAAAAAATTAGCCAGGCATGGTGGCAGGTACCTGTAATGCCAGCTACTTGGGAGGCTGAGGTAGGAGAATCACTTGAATCAGAAGGAAGGTGGAGGTTGCAGTGAGCCAAGATCGCACCACAGCACACCAGGCTGGGAGAGAGTATGAGACTCCGTCTCAAATAAATAAATAAATAATTATAAATAAATAAAGTGCATTTCCTTCCTTCAAATATTTTCTCCCTTGTAACTGTTTTAAGTTTACCGGTTATATAAGCCCACCAATTATCTTTTAATGTTAAATAAAACACTATGAAACTGTAAAGCCATGTACTCTCTAACACACTTTAGGCCTGTACATAATGGAAGCTGTCACCTAAGTTATATCCCATGCAGGGTTACAATTCAAAGTGTACTTGGACATACTATAACACTATTTAAGAATCTTTTGCCATTCACAGAGTTAGGTTATCTTCTACAAGATTTTTGTCATATTTGCACATAATTTCAAACTCTAAGTACGTTTTTCAAGTGACTTGCCTCTTCTATCCCTCTAATACCTGGGGAAATAAAAAGATGCTTCACTGCTTTCTGGATAAGAACAGGCCACTGGGGCAGGACTGAGTTCTAGTACTAAATGGGTGATCAGTACAGGTCATTTAAACCCCTTGGGTCTTAGCTTTTTCATTTGCAAAACTCTCCGTGTTGTGAAGTCCTTTAGATATGCTACATAAAGCCAGGTGTATGGCTCATCTGAGGTTGGGAGTTCAAGACCAGACTGGTCAACATGGTGAAATCTCATCTCTGCTAAAAATATAAAACTTAGCCTGGCTGGGCGCGGTGGCTCAAGCCTGTAATCCCAGCACTTTGGGAGGCCGAGGCGGGTGGATCACGAGGTCAAGAGATCGAGACCATCCTGGTCAACATGGTGAAACCCCGTCTCTACTAAAAATACAAAAAAAAAAAAAAAAAATTAGCTGGGCATGGTGGTGTGTGCCTGTAATCGCAGCTACTCAGGAGGCTGAGGCAGGAGAATTGCCTGAGCCCGGAAGGCGGAGGTTGCGGTGAGCCGAGATCGCGCCATTGCACTCCAGCCTGGATAACAAGAGTGAAACTCCGTCTCAAAAAAAAAAAAAAAAAAAAAAAAAAAAAAAAAAAACTTAGCCTGGCATGGTGGCACACATCTGTAATTCTAGCTACTTGAAAGGCTGAGGCAGGAGAATCGCTTGAACTCAGGAGGCGGAGGCTGCAGAGAGCCAAGATCGTGCCACTGCACTCTAGCCTAGGCAACACAGTTAGACTCCACCTCAAAAAAAAAAAAAAAGTTACATGAAAACATTCTGAAGGCTGTCATGTATGAACAGTATTTCTACCTTAAAACATGCATAAAAATAAAAAATGCTCTGTAGTTACTAAGTACAATAAAAATGATACTGTATCCGACTACATGTCCAATTCAGTATACAGAACACATTTGGCATTGTCTAAGTGTGAAATAATGGCAATTATTTTAAACTACAAAAAAACTGTCCCATCTTGGAACTATAAAACAATCCATTAGCATCAGTTAAGTAACATTCTGTTTCCAAAATGGCGCACAGTAATATCCAGACACATAAATTTACAGCCAAAAAAAAAAAAAAGAATTTTTATCTGGCTTAAAAATTATTTGCCAAGGCCTCACTATAAAGGAAATTTACCCTGTTAAATTCTGAAGCCTGGAGAGGGAGCGCGTATATAACTAAAATAGCAATAGCAATTGACCTTTTGTTTTATAGGGTTCCTGGGCACCCTCTGGATAAGGTTACCCTGGTTCATTAACTTTAATAACCCTTCCTCTTGGACTATGGGTTCTCAATGTTCTCTCTGAAAAGCAGGTCTCTTTGTACGCATAAATTCTCACAGCAAAGAAAACCCACATTTCCACAACAGCCTCATTGATAGCTGAGCAAAATAAAATCTGGCACGCAACAAGCATCCTAATGGAATTAAGCCAAGATGTCATTCCTATCCATGAAAGCTTTGTGGTCCTAGCTGAAGTTTAATAGTAAAATTAAATGAATTGGATGGAAACTGAGCCTTCTGACATACCTGAATGAAAACACATAACAAAAATTCTAATTAAATCATCTAATTATTTAAGTCATTCAAAGATAAACTATTATTCAGTAACAAACACCAGAAAAGGTATTATTTAATGCATAAAGGATATCAAAGACTTTTAAAAACTATGGAAATCATTGGAGCAAACTGTAGAGAAAAGTAAGGAAGTAGAAAAGAAAAAAAAAGAAAGCATTAATATTTGCAGTAGGGTAGCAGATTGGTTTATGGAAGTCCATTCTTGTGCTTATAGGTTCTATAATAATTCATGTACATCTGGGGTAGTATGATCCTCTTCGAGAAGCAACCCCTTTACCTCTTCTATTTTTTCTCAATGGGGCATAGGCTATAGTGTCTATCCATTTCTCCCAGCACTATGAGGAATGTTTATTCAACACTTTTTGAGTATGGAGAAATAGAAAAGCATTTTAGACAATTAAAAGAAAGAACACATAGTCCCTAGTCCCTATCCTCAAGGAATTCACAATCTAGTCAAGAATATCAAAAGGCAAATATATCAACATAATGTAAGGCAGACTAAATATCCTAAGAAAGGTAAACAAGGTAAAAAGCACCATGAGGGCTCAAAAGAGGGAAGAGAGTTTATCTGGCTGAGGGGATTCAGAAGAGATTTCATGGTGACAGTGGTATCTGACCTATGCATCAGCAGGAAGGCAGGATACGGAACAAAAAAAGAGGACTTTTCAAGCAGAGTGAAAAGAATAACAAAAGTATAGAGACAGAAAAACACATCAAAAGTGTTTTAAACACATGTACTCTCGTCAGGCAGATCTTGGCTACAATCCTGGCTCTATAACCACAGCTGTGTGACCACCACAAAGTTCATTAACTATTGGTTTCTTAATCTTTAAGATGTTATACAATATCTATCCCATAAAGCTGCTGTGAGAATTAACTAATGCATGTTAAATGGTTAAACTGTGTGATGAATAAATACACTGTTTGATTTAAAAGAATACATAGGTAGGAGATGGACAATAGGTTAAAAGACAGGTAGTGTCTAGATCATGAATGGGATTAAGTAACAGGATAAAGACTTTGAACTTGACTCCACACAGACAGTGGAGAAGCCACAGAAGATCTAAGCAGAGTAACATCTGCTTCAGGTAACATCTGAACTTGCAGCATACAGGACTGACTGAAAAGGAGCTGGGAATGACAGAGATTGGAGATAAAGTGGCCAGTAATAGCCTAGGTTCAAAATGTCAAAATAATTTCATTCTAAAACACTAAGTCAATGAATCACCAATCAATCTTTCACTACCTGGGCCACAAAAACTAAAATTCAACCATATTCGTTGGTACAGTATATGTATCAATACGGTATCAGTATAAAACAAACCTTAGAGCTACCTACTACCAGTAGTACCAATCTACGCATCTTACACACTAAAAATGAGGTAGAAATTTAAGTCATATAAAGACATCTCGGTGTCTTTTTGCACAATGGAACAGGCTTTTTATTTTTAGTGTCCAAGTGCAGTATCTGTCTTCTACTTTGATTTCTTAGGGATAAATCAGACTGTGCTGATAGCATAATCCTCCACAAGATGGCACACTACTTTTGTAATTAAATTTGTTTTTCCACTTTGACACTGTATAGGATGCATATATTATGCATTGACATAGCTGTGGCGCAAAACTTAAGACAAAATTCATTTATCAAAAAGAAGAAGAAGGAGAAAGGTTAACAGGCTGGTGAAAGAAGTTACCTTAATTCTTAGTTTAGACACTAGAGAAAAACAAAATTTAAAAAAAAAATTAAGAAACACAAACTTATCTTTAAGATAGAAAAGAAATACTTTAAGAATATTTAGATGAAGAGTTTGAATCCTTCTAAAAGTGAAGTTTAGTAAGACAAATTAACATGACAATTTTTGAGAGAGGAATAAACGGTTAAGGGGAAAGATATTTTATATGCTCTTTACCCTTCCCTTTTTAAGCCATTCCCTTGAAGTATCATGACCCAGCAAGTTATCAACTGGAATCACTGCTTTCCTTTCTAAATAGAACTGTATTCTTACATAAAGCTATGATTACAACACTTTGGGTGAATTCAACATAGTTACGTTCCTTGCTAAAAAGTTGAATGTTATGCCTATGACAATATATTTTATATTCTTATTAAGCCTGCATTTCAGAATTCCTGTTAACTGTGTTTAAAAAAAAAAAAAAGACACACATTACATTGAGAAGTACAGTCATATGAATACATCTGTAATAGGAACCAAAACCCATCCCATGTTTAGACACTCCCTTCAAAAGTTTCTTTCTTTCTTTTTTTTTTTTTTTGAGACGGAGTTTCGCTCTTGTTACCCAGGCTGGAGTGCAATGGCGCAATCTCGGCTCACTGCAACCTCCACCTCCTGGGTTCAGGCAATTCTCCTGCCTCAGCCTCATGAGTAGCTGGGATTACAGGCACGCGCCACCATGCCCAGCTGATTTTTTGTATTTTTAGTAGAGACGGGGTTTCACCATATTGACCAGGATGGTCTCTATCTCTTGACCTCATGATCCACCCGCCTGGGCCTCCCAAAGTGCTGGGATTACAGGCTTCAGCCACCGCGCCCGGCCCACAAGTTTCTTTAAGGAATATCAAGGAAAACTGTATGTGGTACCACATGTAAAAAACATAAAAGCACTTCCACATAATAGCTACAGAATATTTAAAGGTTTAGATTTTTATAGAAGGGCTCTTCCAAGTGACAAGCCACTCTCCATCCACTTTTTTTGTAGATACCAATTATTAGAGCTTTGCCTGAGTCTTCATACCTATTCTGCTTGAGAAAGAAGAAAACGGCTTAAACTGCAGGTTCTCAAAATGTGTGTAATGATAGTTATGTAACAAGGAATGGCCTAACACAATGGACATTTATATTAATATATTTCTAACTGAGCAGATTTCCACACAGAAATAAAACAGACATGCCTTTGCTCTCTTCCTATTCACTGTTCTTTTCCCAGTCAAAACTCAACTAACAGTTGAAGAATCTTCAGTGGAGAGGTGCCAGGTACAGGGATTACAATTAATAAAACTGATATACAAATTCAGTAGGACAAAATACTACATTCCTTTTCTACCATGGCATGAATGACAAGATTGACTTAGGATGGAAGAACGCTTTGAAAATTAAAAAAGTAAAATTTGTGCCATCGTACACCTTTTAAAATGGTTACCATATCCTTAGAGAAGATAGCAATATGGGGGGAAAAAACTCCTACAGACTTTTAAAAAAGGAAAATAAAATTTATATACTAGTAAGTTTCTAATATCTAAGAAAACATGGCTTTAAAATATAAGCCATGTTAAATAAGCTGAAATTAACTTTATGAAGTTTTACTCTAATTAAGGTATTCTTAACTTTAAAAAAAAAAAAAATTCAAGAGACAGATTCTCGCTCTGTCGCCCGGACTGGAGCGCAGTGGCACAATCATAGCTTCCTGCAGTCTCAGACTCCTGAGCTCAAGCCATCCTCTTCGAGCCTCAGCCTCCCACATAGCTGGGACTACAGGCATGTGTCATCATGCCTGGCTAATTAAGAAATACATATTTTGTAGAGACAGAGGTCTTGCTATGTTGCCCAGATTGATCTTGAACTACCAGTCTCAGGTGATCCTCCCACTTGAGCATCCCAAAACTCTGGCACTATAGGTATGAGCTACCGTATCTGGCCAGTGTTCTTAATTTTCTGAGTTAATAAGAGTCTCTTTGATTATCTGGAGCCATGGATTCTCTTCCTAGAAAAAATTTGCAAACAGACAAAATGTTACACTAACTTCACCAGATAAAGAACCCTTGTGCTAGAAAACTTCAAAATGCATTCTAAAAGTAGTAACTGGGCTTCTTTAAACTATATTTTACTACTTATGTACCAATTTTGTTAAGATAGAAGTTCCTGGTTGTTCAAACTCTACTTAGAGATAGTTATTCTTTACTATTAAACCTATCTATCTTCATCAACAAAATTCTTATATGCATTTTAGCATGCTGTCTCAAAAATATTATAAATACATTTATGGTTTCCCTTCCTAAGGCACCAACTATATAAAAGATTAAACAGATATACCAAAATACCATTTGTTTTTTAGAATGTGGAATTATGAGTTACATTTTCCCCTCGACACTGCTTTTCAAATTGTTTTAAGCTTTTTCAAAAAGTTTTAAATTACTTTAAAACATTTCCATAGTGAAATTTTGTCAAATCACACACACACACAAAAAAAAAACAGAAAAGAAAGTTCCTTTGACTTATATAAAATCCTCTCAGCATAATCAATCATTGTATGCTGCATATTAATATATGGCATATCAAATGCATGTTATATACATAATATATGCATATATAAAATACATTATTTCATTTAACTTTCATAATTACTTAGTTTATTATCACCATTTTAATCAATACAATTCACTCAAAATCAAACAAAAGGTCAGGGGCAGAGCCACGATTCAATCTTACGGATGTCAGACACCCATCTTCCCTTTCCACAAACTTAACACCTAACTACTATATTTGGCTGCCACATCATTAAGATCTGACTAGAAAGGTTCTTTCAAAGATTTACAATAAATACAATCTCTTTGAAAGTGATTAAGATCAACCTCATAATTAAGATAACTGCTGATCAGTAACAGGACTATGATAGCTAAATGATTAAATAAATACTTATAGTATATGAAAGCCCGCAGTAAATCATGCTACTAATAGTCATAATAAAAACACAGAGGGAATTTTAGAGAGAAAACCCCAAGGATATATCAGATTCTCCACTTCTGCCCAAACCAAGTTCAGAAAGCAACGTATTTTACTTTAACAAATGAAATGCTCTATATTTAGTTTTTCTACCTAGATCCCGAAGTAATGATAATTACAGCTTTAGGAAGCACAGTCTAAATGGCATAAGTGAACAAGCAGAATCCGAAAATTTAAATATGTTCAAATATAACAAATAAAATAGATCCACCACAGAAAATATTAGTATAAGAAATGACATCATGACCTGATCTACTTATCAAGGTTTCTAACAGTATCTGAATACACTGTCTAGGTAAACATATTTCTTTCTACTCAAAGGAAAATGAATTTTAAAACCTGATTCAATCCAACAAATATTTAGTGCACGTCTACTCCATACTAGGCTCTATAGTCATAAAAATAAATAAGCCAAGATCCTTGTCCTTCCCCACTCAATAAGTCCACGGTGACAGGGAAGCTGGAAAGACAGCAATGGTATACACAACACCTATGTGAACAACTCTAAAACAATGTGGAAATTACTGCAGTAATAATAGTTTCAACAGTATTATGCAAATGTAGAGGGAATTATTACTCTGCTTAGATCTATCTCCTGAACTTCAAACTAATATATCCAACTGCTCACTTGACATACCTATGTGGATGTCTAATTGGCATCTCAGACTTGTCTAAAATCAAGTTGCCAACAACCCACCATATTGGATCCTCTCGTTTTATCCATCTTAGAGAATGATTACACCATTTTTCTAGCTGCTCAGGTCAAAACTTCAAGTCACCCTTAACTTTTTTTTCTCATACTCCTCACCCAATTCATCAAAAAATCCTGTCAGTTCTATATACCTTTTAGAATACATCCAAAATGTGACTAATTTTCAACATTACTACTACCATTCTAGTATAAACTGATGCTATAATCACTTCTCAGGGAACAATAGGTTCCTTAAAGGACTTGCTGCCCTTCACTCAATTTGTTTTGTTAAAGTAAGTTTAACAAGTTTGCAAGGTAAGTTCATAGCACTTCTTAAACCCAACCATGGCTTCACACTTCACTCTGCACATACGTTAAAGTCCTAAACAAAGCTCTAAAAATCTCAATACAATTTGTCCCCCCAACTATTTCTCTGACTTCACCTCTTCCTAGTCTCTTTCTCACATACCTCTGATCTAGCAACAAAAATTCGGGGGAAAAAACATAATAGTAGAAAGGTGGCAATGGTTTACTTTGTAATAATATCATTTCAATAATGAGTATCACCTGTATGAAGTAAGACACTTATTTGAATACCTGGTTCAGCAGTACTTACCATAAAATGTCAAAAATTAAGATAGGGATATAGCCCTTTAAGAATATCTGTAGGCCAGGCGCAGTGACTCATGCCTGTAATCCCAGCACTTTGGGAGGCCGAGGCGGGTGGATCACGAGGTCAAGAGATCGAGACCATCCTGGTCAACATGGTAAAACCTCGTCTCTACTAAAAATACAAAAAATTAGCTGGGCATGGTGGCGCGTGCCTGTAATCCCAGCTACTCAGAAGGTTGAGAAAGGAGAATTGCCTGAACCCAGGAGGCAGAGGTTGCGGTGAGCCGAGACCGTGCCATTGCACTCCAGCCTGGGTAACAAGAGCGAAACTCCGTCTCAAAAAAAAAAAAAAAAAAAAAGTAATGAGGCCAGGAGCATTGGCTCATGCCTGTAATGCCAGCACTTTGAGATGCCCAGGCAGGATGATCACCCGAGGTCAGGAGTTTGAGACCAGCCTGGCCAACATGGCAAAACCCTGTCCTACTAAAAATACAAAAATTAGCTAAGCGGGTGCCTATAATCCCAGCTGCTTGGGAGGCTGGGGCAGGAGAATCACTTGAACCTTGGAGGCAGAGGTTACAGTTAGCCAAGATCATACCACTGCACTCCAGCCTGGGTGACAGAGTAAGACCTCCATCTTAGAATGTGTGTGTGTGTGTGTGAGTGTGAGTGTGTGTGAGTGCATATGTGTGTGTAATGAATCTTCTCAGATATAATGAACCTTCCCAGAAAACTATACAAGACAAAAATTTTGCACACCATTTCAAGGATATCATGGTGTGATAAAAACCTATTCATGAAGCTTCATGTAAACAAACATGAAATATCCAAAGGATAGAGAACAGAACAAAAAACTGACACCAATGCCTAGCTGAAACAAAAGATTGGGAATGCCAAGGTGTGAAAGTTGGATTTTTGAATAGTGTTTTCAGGTTTCTTTTGTTTCCTCTTGATCAGATTCCTGGATTACCCACACTCACAACCAGAGATCTGTTTAAATTTAACCTGAACCTTAATTTCAGAGTCTTGTGAAAGTTCAGAGTTTTTCCTATTGAGTCTCAGGGCATCTTTCCTCGCATTTCTCTGTTTCCAGACACTGGAATCCAAACCTAATTGTCTCACCAGTTTCTACCAAGAAAATAAATAAATAAAAATCAACTCCCAAATCAATTTTACTAGAGAAAACTTCTAAGAATTTGGTGAGTAAAGAAAGAGTCATGTCATGAAATGTGGCATTCTGCCACCCTGCTGGCTCTACGACCACTTATCTCAAGCTTGTCCAACCTGCAGTCCATGGGTCACATGCAGCCCAAGATGGCTTTCAGTGTGGCCCAACACAAATTTGTAAACTTTCCTAAAACATTATGAGACTTTTTTTGTGAAT
The DNA here is from genome assembly GCF_048565385.1 of Saimiri boliviensis. Taxonomy (NCBI): domain Eukaryota; kingdom Metazoa; phylum Chordata; class Mammalia; order Primates; family Cebidae; genus Saimiri; species Saimiri boliviensis. The sequence continues at coordinate 26,043,714 of NC_133458.1, forward strand.
TTTTTTTAAAGCTCATCAGCTATTAATGTATTTTATGTGTGGCCCAAGACAATTCTTCTTCCAATATGGCCCAGGGAAGCCAAAAAATTGAACACTCCAATTTATCTCTTTCTATTTCTTGCTTCCTTTCTCTGGTCCTAAGACGACAATTTTTCTTAGTGTTACAAAAATAGTTCCTTCTACAATCAGGTCTCTGTATTTTAATTTGTACTCCAAAGCATCTTCACAAATAAATACAGTTCTCTTCCTAAAAAGAATGATATTGAGCAAAATTTTCTCAAACTTACAATAAATATTAAGAAGAAATTTTTAATAATATATTTTAAATAAGAAAAATTTAAATCACTGGTAGAACTGCACCACCAGACATAAATGTCAATATTTTGGTATGTGTCCTTCTAGTCTTCCCCTCTGCAGTGAATGATAAATTCAAAAGGAATCAACACTTCTATCCCTATTTCTATGCCAAGATATCAAAATGTGGACAAAAGGTTTCAGATAGCTCTTCTCTGAAACATATTTTTTGAATGTAAAAAGCACGCACAAGAAAAAACAGAAGAGGAATTTCATCTCCAAATGTTTTACATGCCATCTCTATTACTCAAAACAAGGATCACCTGAATCTGGTGAAATCTTTCGACTTCAATGTTCACATAGAGATAGTACTGCTTTCACACTATACGTGGCAATGGTAACATACTGAAAAGCATGAGAACTTGAGTAATGGACAACTGTATATTAAATGACCACCCATGATTCCTTTTAAAAGCTAAAAAATCTAGTTCTGTCATCAACCATGGGTCTAAATAAAGTTTCACCAAGCATTCATAACAATTAAAAGAAAAAAAAAAAAACACTCCAAATGGTAGCAAAATGGCTAAAAAACTAAAAAAAAATCCTCTACTAACAGGATGATTCCCTAGATTTTCTATGGTAGAAATATTGCTTAAAAGTGTATTTCCAAAGTACTTCTGTAACTTTCTACAAACCAGTGTCAATACCGAAATGTGGATATAGGTTGATTTTTCTTTGTACCCCTTTGCTAACCTGTAATAAATCTTTATAAGCTATCAAAAAGAGATTACTCCTTTAAAGGTCCCATCTGGAGTAAAATTCTGTGACTGTAGTAGTCATTGTCAGTACGCTTTCTTATAATTTCTAAAGTAAATCTAGTAGTTACTCAAATAACATTCTCCTCTCTGAGGTGTTTTTTTGTTTGTTTTGTTTTGTTTTGTTTTGTTTTGTTTGAGACAGGGTCTTGCTTTGCTGCCCAGGCTGGAGTGCAGTGGTGTGATGATGGCTCACTGTAGCCTCCAACTCCTGGGCTCAAGCAATCCTTCTGACTCAGCCTCTTTAGTAGCTGGGACTACAAGCATACACCACCACACCCAGCTAACTTTTTTATTTTTTGTAGAGATGGGGTCTCACTATGTTGCCCAGGCTCATCTTGAAGTTTTGGGATCAAGTGATCCTCCTGCTTTGGTTTCCCAAAGTGCTGCAATCATAGGCATGAGACATCACTGCACCTAGTTGAAATATTTTTTTTAAAGGGAGTAGGAGTAAGGACCTGACCATCAAGAGGTTGCTGAAATCCTACCCATAATGCATAAAATAAAAATATTATAGAAAAATATCTAGGCCTTTATCACGTTATTGTAAGTATTTCAAGGATCTCTGATCTGAAAAGTTAGATTTTAATTCTCAATGACTTGCTCACACTAAGTTCTGTCATGACATCTGCCTACTATTTGAAAAACTGTCTGTTTTCAAATTTCATAGATTATAAAGAGAGGAAAATTTTTTGTCTTTCTTACACATGTACTTTACCTATAGTTTTACACATATGGTTCATCTGTCATAATTATTAATGCAGTAAGCACCCTGAAAATTCCTTTTGCCCTGCACAAATAAGGTAAACTTTAAATGTTAAAGTAAACCATATTACTTCTATATTTAAGGAAAGTGCATTTTGCTTTAAAAGGTAAAGGCTCTTTTCAAATCAACACATATTTAGTATATTATGAAAGAATACTATAAGAAAATTTCTTTGAAAGGATGGGACAGGCGTGGAAGCTCACGCCTATACTACATGCACTTTGGGAGGCCACAGCAGGCAGACTGCCTGAGCCTAGGAGTTTAAGACCAACCTGGACAACATGACAAAACCCTGTCTCTATTTTAAAAAAAGGTATGGGGGTGCATTTAATAACGTTTTCCTTGTAGTACTGATAGAGAAAAAGAAAAGCATTACAAATTCTACTCTATGTTTAAAAAAGGAGAAAAACTACTGTAGATAATCTAAACTCTCAAGTCTATATTCATAAATTAATTTTTTGGATAAAAAATTTGTATATAAATCTGGCTCTTTAGCAAATAAGCATATGAATATTTATTATACTCTCAGGCAGAAACAAGATGCCTAAAACTCTATAGCTAATTCAAACCTATTTCTGTAGGGAAATTTGGAGAGAATGACTAAGATTAAGAAAGCAAACTCCTGTATCTTAAAATGAACCTTTGCCAAAGAGACCCTAACAACACTCTCAAATCAGTTTAGAGGTTATCATAAAAATTTAGCTTTTAATTTTAAACAAAAAATTATAATTTCTCTTACAAAAATTACGAAAATAAATTCAAGAAGATTTAGTTACTACATTGTAACCATTTTTATTCTTGATTATTTTAGAATATGAGTTTTCAGAGCAATTATTTTTATTCCTGAAGCACTATGAATCAGCATAACACACAGTAGAACTGAGCATTCATTACTCTAGGAAAGAGTGGAATTCTATGCAGTAAAGTTTTCTAAAATCCAATAATAAACTATAACTATGCTAGATTCTTGGTATTATTTGCTTTTTAGGCTGCTAATCTGAGACCTATTATAATGTTGGCATTAACCTCTAAATATCATAGTATTTAAGTTTTCCTAGGCTGTAGAAACTTAAGAAGAATGTTTGCTACCAAGCTTCAGAACAAAATTTAAAAGGTAGAAAAAAAACAACAATAACAACTAAAACAACTAAATTATTTACAGGCTTGTGAACAGTTTTTAGCGATTAATGGACCTATCAACACTTAGCTGCCTAATTTTAGGAGCTAAACATATATCTTAGTTCTCTTTTATTCCAGTAACTCCATATTCTCTATTACAATATAAGTGCAACAAAAATCCGGAAATATACCAGTTTTCCATGAAAATACAACACATATAAACTAAACACACACACACACGTGTGTATACAGACACACATAAAAGGCCGCATGTTACACTTTTTTTAGGCAATCTAATTTCAGTTGTGTAATGGCTCCCTTTTCCTTACCTGCCACTGCCTGGTTTAGATGATGCTGTAGTGAAGATTTTGCTTTTTGTTTCAAGTGCTACTCACCTGTTTGAACATCAATAACCATCTGATGGCCTCCTCTCATTCCTGGTCGGTTATCTTCTCCATCACCTTTAGTAGAAATAACAGTTTCTTTTAAAGGAATAACAACGAACAACAGCGTACTCAGAGAAAAGTTATTCATAAGTCTGTAATCAGTAGTAAAAATAACCCACACTTATTCTTTCAAAATATTAAGTAAAAGGACTCCTAAAAGTAACAGTATGACTCAAATCTGTGTTTATAATAATACTCTTGTTCTTTTTTCCAAATGCTTTCAGGATATTAATGAACTTGGAAGTTATTTTCAATTTATTTATGATCAATGACACAAATCAGCAAAGACACAGAATATTACACAAAAAGAAAAATCTCTAAATTACTTGAGTGCCAAAGTGAAGGTCAAAAACAATTACAAAATTAGATCTCCTGTATATATTCTAGGCATAGTTCATTAGTATAAGGAGTAATTTTAAAGATCATAAAACTAGTTCCTGAAAACAAAGATGTTATCAAGTTTTATATTAATTTTGTATAATGTATACAATTATTTTGAGTAATTTTTGTACTTTGTATAATTATTTTATATAACTTTGTATAATGTATAATGTATTAATTTTGTGCCAATATTTCAGCAACAAGTTCCCACCTAATTTACCAACGATTTTATCTAAGTACTGACTGAGGAAATCTAAGTTTTACTTCACTTTGATTCTTACTCAAAGGCAGGTTAATAGGCAGTTTTCAATATAATCAACAAAACTTTTCAAATTTTCAAAGGAGAACATTATCGTTCAACTTGTAGTTAATCTTACTTTACACCAAATCTTACACAAATGACATTATGGCTGGGTGTGGTGGCTCACGCCTGTAATCCCAGCACTGTGGGAGGCCAAGTAGGTGGATCACCTGAGGTCAGGAGTTTGAGACCAGCCTGGCCAACATGGTGAAACTGTATCTCTACTAAAAATTCAAAAAATTAGCTGGGTATGGTGGTGGGAGCCTGTAATGCCAGCTACACAGGAGGCTGAGGCAGAAGAATAGCTTGGACACGGGAGGCGGAAGTTGCAGTGAGCCGAGGTTGCGCCACTACATTTCAGCCTGGGCAACAAGAGCAAGACTCTGACCCCTGCCCCCCAAAAAAGGTTATAACTTCAGTAGTTCGACAGATTATAAGATTTGAAGGTCTTACTTGATATGAACCAGAAGGCCTAAGTTTTTCTTCATAACTCTTCTATTAAGTGAAATATATTACTCTGGCTAATAAGTTTCCCTGTATTGGCTTTCTCCAAATGTAAAATTGAAAATATCTTATTTTATACTAATTTCACAAAGGTGCTATAAAATGACTGAAATGTCAGTTCTTATATAAGGAAAATAAGATACAAAACTGAAGCTTTTCATTACTACTGTAGTCAACGGCTAATCATTCAGAAGTTCCCTGAAAATCCTGTCTCCTAACAGTTAAGCCCTTAGATTGTGCAATTTATTATCATTGAAATTTGTCTTTTTCTTCTTTCCTTCCCCCATCAGTCAGTATTGCCGTTTTTAAGAATAGATTTAAAAAAGCATATTCATCCCTTAGAGGTCTGAGGGAAAAAAGCAAGCACTAAAATGAATTCATTTTCAGTATGTTTGCATTTTACGTATTGAATCCATTAGTTTGCAAATACACAATTACAGTCTGTTTGCTATAATATGTGTGTCTCTGAAGAAAATTATCTCATATATGACTGATTAAATAGGAGAATGATGTTCATGTGACATCAATTATGGAGGTTCTTAAGTAATTTTCCTCTGCATATTAATGTGTAACACTATCAGGAGAAAGCTTTCTCACAACTAAAGAAAAGTCCTTACCAATATATGAAGACCACAATGAAAAAAGCTCAGTATCCATAGAACTGCCTTCCTTTAATGTAAATAGTTGCACTAAGAAATTGCTACACTTTCCACTATGTTAACTATCTGGCAAAGCAGTAAGTACAGATGGAAGAAGTGACAAAAACTTCCCCCATATATGAAAATAATGGATTCATGAAGAAGGCTATACTCTGGATCAGATTTCAAGTTTTGATGAAAACAGTCTTTATTAGAAGCAAATGCCCTCTAGGGTCTACATTTCAAAGATGGAGGCATGAGCCCACGGCATAAGTCTCTAAACACACTATGATGGTCAATACAAATACCTTTAAAGATTTAAATGTACTGATATTTATTTTTATTACAATTATTACACTAGTTTTTTTTGAGACAGAGTCTTGCTCTGTCACCAGGCCCCAGGCTGGAGTGCAGTGGCGCAACCTCAGCTCAGTGCAATCTCCGTCTCCTAGGTTCAAGCAATTCTCCTGCCTCAGCCTCCTGAGTAGCTGGGACTATAGGCACACGCCACCACACCCAGCTAATTTTTGTATTTTTTTTTTGAGACGGAGTTTCGCTCTTGTTACCCAGGCTGGAGTGCAATGGCGCGATCTCGGCTCACCGCAACCTCCGCCTCCTGGGTTCAGGCAATTCTCCTGCCTCAGCCTCCTGAGTAGCTGGGATTACAGGCACGCGCCATCATGCCCAGCTAATTTTTTGTATTTTTAATGGAGATGGGGTTTCACCATGTTGACCAGGATGGTCTCGATCTCTCAACCTTGTGATCCACCCGCCTCGGCCTCCCAAAGTGCTGGGATTACAGGCGTGAGCCACCGCGCCCGGCCTAATTTTTGTATTTTTTAGTAGAGACAGGGTTTCACCATGTCTCGATCTCTTGACCTCGTGATCCACCCACCTTGGCCTCCCAAAAGCTGGGATTACAGGCGTGAACCACTGAGCCCGGCCTATTATACTAGTTTCTATTAGTACCTGGTTATAAAGTTCACCGGATTCGGAATGGTCCTCAGTCTTTCTATTTATCTCATATTCCCCACTAGCTTTAGCAAAGAATTTTGCAGAATTTAAGGTTTTCAGGAACACGCGTATGGCATTACAACATGGCCTGTAATTTTACACAGTACTTCTATCAAAACAGTTTATAATGATACTCTGTGTAAAAACTGCCCAAACTTCTATTACGGCAGTAAAACAAAAAAGTTTAAAAAGATAATTTTAATATAATAAATGAATTTTGCCACCTAGTTAAGTAATGTATGTCTTGTTTTAAACATTTGCTTTTTATTTATTTTGTTGTGGTTTTTTGTTTTGTTGTTTTTGAGATAGAGTATCACTCTGTCGCCCACGTTGAAGTGCAGTGGTACGGCCACAGCTCACCGCAGCCTCAACCTCCCAGGCTCAAGCTACCCTTCCACCTCAGTACCGTAAGCAGCCGGGACCATAAGTGCCTGCCAATATGTCAGGCTGGGGTGTGTGGGTCTGTGTGTGTGTGTGTATGTGTCTGTGTTTGTTTTTCAGATGGAGTCTTGATCTGTCTCCTAGGGAGTGCAGTGGTGCAATCTTGGCTCACTGCAACCTCCGCCTCCCAAGTTCAAGCAATTCTCCTACCTCAGCCTCCCAAGTAGCTGGGATTACAGGCATGCGCCACCACACCCAGCTGGTTTTTGAATTTTTAGTAAAGACAGGGTTTCACCATGTTGGCCAGGCTGGTCCTCAACTCCTGACTTCAGATGACCTAACCACCTTGGCCTCCCACAGTGCTGGGATTACAGGCATGAGCCACAATGCCCAGCTGTCTAGCTGATTTTATGTAGAGATAGGGTCTCACTATGTTATCCAGGCTGACCTCAAACCCCTGGGCTCAAGCAATTCGCCTGCCTCAGCCTCCAAAAGTACTGGGATTTCAGGCATGAGCCACTGCACCTGGCCAACATCTTTTTTATTAACAGAGTGCTATGACACTTGAACTATCTTGGGAAAACTGAAGACTGAGACATTAAAGAAAAAGAACTACAATCTAGAAGGTAAGGCTTACCTTTGGTACTTTTGGGAATGATTTGACTCCATCGTGGCTTATATTCCTGTTGGCTGATATATTGATTGAACAAGCCATCTGTAAATATTGAAGAATGAGAAAGAATTACACCTTAACTACTAACATTATTATAGAAAAAAATTAGAATTTAAAAGACTACATTCAGAGAAATTACTAATATGTCACTAATACAAAAGCACAATTTCATAAAATACGCATAATTTCAGTTTTACTGTATGCTACCCCAAATATAAAGAGTAAAATATTGATTGACACAAGCATGTAAACAAACTGCTTTAGGGGAAGCTTACATTAAATGTACTATGTTTCCCATCATTATTGCATTGCACCTATTAGATACAAAGGCATTGCTGCATTCAATGGACAAGCACGTGACATTTCCAGAGGGTTAGAAACCTTAAAAGAAGGAGAAGGGAGTCAACTGGGAGGGGAGAAAAGGTTTTAAGACAATTTAAGGCTGTAAAATAGGTGCAGGAGAAAATAAAAATAAATAATTTGAATAAACGTTCTACTTCATTGAAAAAAGGTTTTGTGTATCTTTAAAAAATCATTTCTAGTATTACTGTAAGCGGGAAGAGAAAACGATAAAGATTAGGATAATTATACTTTAATTTCTTTTTGTGATCTCCCACCGCTTGTCTTTATTTCAACTATGAAATTCTTAATCTTTACATCCTGAATGACATGGCTTCACTGCATCCGAATCTCTTTCCCGCAACAGTGCTTTGTGCCAGTACTTTTTGTCACTCATATCCAAGAAAAATAAAGAAAACAGAGCTCCAACAGTTTTGGTCTAGGCCCTTATGACATATTTTCAGGAAAAAGGAACATTAACATGTGAATTCCATTATTATACAGTTTTGAATACAAAACTACATAGAGATAAAAGGACTAATAGCAGAAATAGAACTATACTTATGGAACACTTACCAAATGTTAGAATTTATACTGTCTCATCTCATTTAATTCTAAAAACAATCCTATGAACTACACATTATCATCTGCATTTTATAAATACAGAAATGTATATTTAGAAAAATTAAGAAACTTAACCAAAATCATACAGCTCTTAAATGGTAGGGCTGGGACTACAGTTCTATCATTCCTTCCCTACTCCTGATTGTGCTTTATCAATAAACTCTTAATCTACTTCGAAAGTTGTTACACTAGTTACTATAATGGTATGGAGACTGAACTCCCTATATACATCCCTACATATATACATAAATAATTATGAAGCCCTAGTCACATGGCCCTCAAAAAAGATTAGTTTAAGAACAGTATGGAACCCAATTTTGGCTAATGAAACATAAGGAATCTTCTGGGAGACTTCTAGGCAATTCCTCCTTACTTCTAAAGAGACATTCAGAGAAGAAAAATCTACTTTTATTCCTCTGGAATATCTGCATGCAGTGTATACAAATGTTAAAGCCAATTTGTCAAAGTACAAGAATGAAATCAATTCTATAATGATGACACAGCAGAGAGAAAGAATGATCGCTGAGTCAATCAACCATGAAATCCACCTTACCTCCGGACTTCTTGCTACAATAACATTTCCTTACTTTTTAAGCTACAAACCCTAGCTTTTTACAAACACCCAAATAGATCATAATTTATAAAGCTGCTTTTACTATAAATTCTGTCATGTGACACAATTTAAAAGTTAAACTGTTTTCTGTGATTTATATATTCACAAGAGGCCAAGCAGTTTGGAGCACTCTCCCTAATCTTTCTTTTCTGGGTAATTATGAAGCTGAGTTGTAACCAACCCTTTCAGCTTTCAAGACTTGCCAGCTGGCTTCAACTGGAAACCTCTATCCTACAGACACACACATCACATTTCTTTTTTACTTTGTCTCTGAGACTTCCCAAAATTCTTGCAAAAAATAAGTCAATAAATACTGTAAACATTAAAGCAAAGTAAAGGTTAAAAAAAATATTGCTTTTAGTACCTTGTTTTAATGTAAAAGAACTTCCTACAACTTTCACAATCTAAAAACAAAAAGTTGACACCTCTGCACCCCAAATAATCTCACCATGTTCCCTATTACTTCTAATTCTTGAAAACTCTTGCTAAGAAGGCCTTCTGCCTTGGTAGGCTTACTTTAGATATATAATTCAGCAAAAAACTCAGTCTCTCTATTGAAGCAATAATGACATTCTCACCTATAAAAATGTAACAACATCCATTACAGTGTTTGAAAATTTCAGAAACAAATTATTAAGAAATTTAAAGATGCCTGTGAACCATGTGAGTTCAAAAAGTTCTTTCTGTTTAAAGAAGTCAGGCAGTGCTCATATTTCTGTAAGTCTATTTTTGACAAAAATCTAAAGCAAGAGATCAGAACAGTTAGATAAAATTAAAACTATCCAAAAGAAGTTTAAATATCACTAGGAGAAAGCACATTAAGAAGTAGTTGTTAATGATTTTTAAGCTATTTAACTAGAATCTCCAGGTCCAATATCACTTCATTTTTTTCCCTATAATTATAACTCTACTAAATACATTTCATACAGTCCTAACTGAGCACAAGCTGTTCTTTTCTCCACTAACAGTGGATACTCTCTTAAAAAAACACATGATGGCCCAGCCCGATGGCTGACAACTGTAATTCCAGCATTTGGGAGGCTAAGGCAGGAGGATCATTCAAGGCCAGGTGTTCAAAACCAACCCAGGCAACACAGAGACCCTGCCTACACACACATGCATGCACACACACAACATGATTTAAAAATGAGACTTAGAATGTTTTTAACAAAAGGGGGGAAAAAAGTTCACATCTTTTGCCCAGAATTAAAAGCAAAACAAACAAAAAATATCCACATAGATTACAATACGGCTGCCTGGTTATAGGTATTTATATTTGATAAACTCAAACTATTATCAAATTTGATATTTCACCAAAATAGAGATTACATACAAAAGAAATAACTTAAAATGCATTTATAGGTAAGTAACTTATAGAGCACAATCCTTTTTGACCATTCAAGAATAATGATTAGGTCAAAAAGAATTTTTAAGAAACTAATTTCATCAGTTTGTTTAAATTCTGAAAAAAAGAACAGTATTATACCAGTAATAATATAATAATTAATATTAGGACATTGAACCAATAAATATTTACTAAGACAGTAAAGCTCAGAGGTATGTATTCTGGCACCAGACTACCTGAATTCAAATCTTCGCCGTTACTTCCTAAACACATAGTCTTAAGCAAATTAATCATTCTGATATATCAAATAGAGATAACAATAATACTTACCCTAGAAGATAAGTATAAAAATTAAATAAATTCATGTAGTCAAAGGCCCAGGAGAATAAATGGCACATTGTCAAGCTCTCAGATATACGTTACTGATGATGATGATGATGATGATAATGATGTAGTGTTTGCAAATGTACTTGACAGAAAATTAACAATCTTTTACATACAAAATAAGAAATATAGCACCAAGGCAAATAGGAGTTCAGAAGAGGAAGGAGTGATTCTGTGAGAATATAACAAAAGATACTTTGGAAGAGCTGGCTTTGAAGAATGCATTGGAACTGAATTATATGAAAAGGAAGTAATAGGAAAGAGAATACAGCATAAATAAAGGCACGAAGGCATAAATGAGCCAAAATTATGAAAACTAAACAATGTTTCAGAAAGAGGCAGTTGGGAAAGGGGAAAAAAAGAATGAGATTTTGTATTATAAGCACTGCTGAGAAGAAACAGAATCTTAAAAGGGAAAAAAGATGTAAGGAAAACTCTTGCTATCCTGGAACACAGCTCTAGCTTCTAACTCACAAAAAGCTTCTAAAATTAGAAAAAATGCACCACATTCAAAGATTAATAATGTTAAAAAGAATCAACCCATGAATTATACCGTGATATAAAAAAGAAAAGAAATAAAATTTTTAAAGTAGCAAATGAATCTGATTCAACAGAAAGATGTAGCCATATAGATGAAAGTAGCCAAATACCTTTCCACAAATTAAAAAAAGCAAGCAACTCTCTCTATAAAACATGAGCACAGATTACAGATACAAGTGGCTGGAAAGTAGAGATCTAAATAGTTGGAAAAGAAATGGTAAGACAGCAAAAGAATACAGAAACTGAATTGTCAGAGATAAATATAGGAATAAAAAAATTGAAAATATCAGAGAACTGAAGGTCAGAGTATAAGAAAGAGACATTAAAAACAATACAGTAGTGGAAATGAGCTAGTTTAGAGAAGCTTAAAATATTAAACAGAAATATGCAGTTAAAAAAGATAAAGGAGAAAATAAAAAAAAATTATAGACAGACAAAGGCAACATATAACTTAACTGAAAGAAAACCAAAATAGACAAGAGTTAACAGGGCTGCCACACTGGAGTTTCAGACAGCCTTCTTAATGTAACTACAAAATAATCTAAAACAAATATAAAATATTTAAACAGCCAGAAGGAAAAAGATTATATTTAAAAAAACAGCAGTTGAAAATGACAGCACATCTCTCAATAGCAACAATGGAAACTGGTTAATAATAGTGGAATGATACTCAAAATGTATTTCAAGAATATAAGTGCCAATCTGGAATTCTATATCTAGCAAAAATATCCTCCAAGAAAGGAGACAAAATTTTCAGGCCAGCAATTCTGACAGAGATGAACTGCATTATAGAAGAAAGTCTAATGGATAGGCTTATGGCACAGGGAATGAACATAATCCTAGATACAAGATTAAAGATGCAAACAATAATAAAGAGAAAAAAATCAGTAAATAGTTGAGTAAAATTAATGAACAATTGCTATATAAAATAAGACTGATATTTTATAGGGTCTTTCAACATGGTATCAAAATAAATGACAACAATAAAGCAATTGACAACAGCAGAACAACAAATTAAAGGTGAGACTATCAAGCTGAAAGTCTACTAAATCCACACTTGGGAAGAGAGAAAAGGCACAGATCAATTTCGTTAAGGCAATCATAAATACCTGTTGTAATTTCTAAACTCACTACAAGTCAAATGATTTATTAATAAAATAAAAATTTCTTCAAATAAGTTTGTTTTATTTAAATAAAATTTATAAGATATTTCTCTTAAAAGGGATAAAGGGTGAAAAGATGGAAAAGATACGCCATACAAATAAGAAATGAAAATAGATCTTAATACAATTTAAACCTTAATGCAAAAATATGTCTAGAGATACAAATGTACTTCATAATAAAAGATTTAATTCAAAATAATTTAAAATTTGTTAGCCACTAAAAACATGGCATCAAAATGTGTAAAGTAAAACTGGCCCAACTGTAAGAGACATACAATTCCATAATCGTAGTGGAAAGTATTAACTTCTTTCTCAGTAATTAAGAGAATCAGACAGAAAAATTTTTTTTTTCCCTGTGGAGAAAATTCTTATTGATAAAAAAGATTAGTGCAATATGTTTAGCAACTCTGATCAACTGAGCAGATATACAACACTGCTCCAACAACTAAAGAATTCACATTCTGTTCAAATACGTATGATATGTTTATAAAAATTGAGTAAGCTGGGCTATACAGCAAGTCTCATTAAATTTCAAAGGACTGGAAACATACAGGATATGCACTCTGGCCCCTATGCAATCATGCCAGAAATCACTAACAAAGAAAACAACTAGTAAATCTCCACAAATATGTAAATTGAAAAACACAGTTCTTCCAAAGAGCCATTTCATTTCATAATGAAAATACTAAACTGAACAAAAATAAAAATACTTCATAACACAACTAAAGAACAAGAGGAGGAAATTTTATAAATTTAAATATATATAAGGGAAATTTCCAAAGTCTGAAAACTAATGAGCTAAGCGTCTAGCTTAAAAAGTTGTTATAAAAAGACAGCAAATTATGGCTGGGCGCGGTGGCTCAAGCCTGTAATCCCAGCACTTTGGGAGGCCAAGGCGGGTGGATCATGAGGTCAAGAGATCGAGACCATCCTGGTCAACATAGTGAAACCCCATCTCTACTAAAAATACAAAAAATTAGCTGGGCATGGTGGCGTGTGCCTGTAATCCCAGCTACTCAGGAGGCTGAGGCAGGAGAATTGCCTGAACCCAGGAGGCGGAGGTTGCAGTGAGCCGAGATCGCGCCATTGTACTCCAGCCTGGGTAACAAGAGTGAAACTCCCGTCTCAAAAAAAAAAAAAAAAGACAGCAAATTAATCTCAAAAAGAGAAGGAAAACAGTAAGTGAACACAGAGTGTAAGTCATGGACACATGAAATAACAGAAAAGATGAACATACCAAAAATTGATTCTCTCAAGAGACTAGTGAACTTGATAAATTTGTGCTGTATCTATCATTCAAGATAAGTAACAAAAGAAGGGACATCTCAAGAAATTCTGCAAACACTAAACTGATAATAAGAGGATATTAGGTATACCTTAAGACCCATAAGTTTGAAATTTTAGATAAAATAGACAGTTTCCAGGAAAATATCACCTAATAAAGCTGAATCAAACAAATAACAACTCTGATTAGTCCTATGAGGTTTAAAGAAATTAAATTGATAGATAAAGATGCTCCCATCCATCAAATTTCAAGCACAGACAGCTTCACGGGAAAGTGTTTTTTTTGTTGTTGTTCTGTTTTGTTTTTGTTTGTTTGTTTTTGTTTTTAACCAAGGATACAATAAAGAAGTAATTAAGCTAGGCATGGTGGCTCACGTCTGTAATTCTAGCACTTTGGGAGGCTGAGGCCAGGGGATCACTTGAGCCTAGGAGTTCAAGACCAACGTGGGCAACATGGCAAAATCCCATCTCTACCAAAAATTAGCTGGGTGTAGTGGTGCATGCCTGTAGTCCCTGCTACCTGGGAAGTTAGGCAGAAGGATCACTTGAGCCCAGGGAGGTCAAGGCTGTAGTGAGCCGTGACTATGCCACTGCACTCTAGCTGGGGCAACAGAGAGAGACCGTGTCTTAAAAAAAAAAAAAAAAAAAAGAAGAAGAAGAAGAAGAAGAAAGAAGAAAGAAGAAGAAGAAAAGAGAGAGAGAAAACAAACAGCTCACACCTATAATACCAGTGCTTTGGTAAGCTAATGTAGGTGATCATTTGAACAAGGAGTTAAAGACCAGCCTGGGTAACATGGTGAGACTAAACCTTCATATTAAAAAAAATTAGCCAGACATGGTAGCATGCACAGATAGTCCCGGCTACTCAGGAGGTCAGAGGATAGCTTGAGCCCAGGAGTTCAAGGCTACAGTTAACTGACCATGCCATGGTACTCCAGCCTGGGTAACAAAGAGAAGCCCTGCTAATAAAACACAAAAACTTCCACATAAAAGTAACTCCAGGTCCAGTTGCCTTCACCAGCAAATTCTACCAGGCTACTACTCATTCTACACAAACACTTACAGATTCCTGCCTCATTCTATGAGGCTAGAACTACCCAAATGTAACAAAAGATATCAAAACGACATGCACTTTGTAAGAAAACTGCAGACAAATATCTTACATACAAATATATGCAAAAATACTTCATAAGAGTTTGGCACATCAAATACAATAACTGAAAAGAATAAGACACCATTATTAAGTATGGTTTGTAACAGGAACATAAAATTGCATTAAAAACAGAAAAGTGGGCAATCCCAAGATGGCCGAATAAGAGGCAACTCCGGAAAGCAGCTCCCAGCGAGAGAGATGCAGAGGCTGAGTGGTCTCCACAATTGCAAACAAGGTAAGAGGTTCATTTTGTGGGTCTGGTCGGATAGTGGGTATGAACTAAATAGGGCAAGTTGCAGCAAGGTGGGGCACTGCCCCACCCAGGAGGAGCCCGCAACTGACCAGAGGACTCAGGGATCTCCCCCTCTGGGACTTCGGTTTGGATACAGCACTCTACATAAGCCCTCTACAACCCACAGAACAGGAGATCTTTGCAGGGCTGAAAAGCCTTAGCGACCTGCCTAAACAGGTCAAAACAGCAACTTTGGCCCTGGGGCTGTCAGCATAGATCAAGGTGGAAGCACTGGCTGATGCCAAGAAAGCTAAAAAGCCGATGGGAGCAAGCTACCCGCCCCCTAGTAAGAAGGGGAAAGGAAGGCAGAGAAACAGCCCAAACAGCAGGACCAATTCCCCGACGCTGCACAAAGCCCAGCAGGCCAAAAAACTCTCACTCCAGAGTCAGGCACCAAACACATCAGAGAGAGACCAGGAACGCTCCAGCTCACAGCAGAAGGGAAGCCGCCATTACAGAAACCGGCCTAATTTTCCTGAGTAAATAAAAGATGCAACAGCTCCACTGAATTTGTGGCAGCCCAGCAGCGCCTCTGCAGGCAGGCAAAGGAAAGGCTGCCTCCTCAAGCACCTACCTTCCATCAAAACTACATAAATCCGAGATGAGGAGAAACCAGCACAAGAATGCAACCATCGAAAACCAAAACGTCTCTCCCCAACCATGAGTTCATGACTCCTCACCAGCAAGGGAACAAAGCAGGATGGAGAACAAATTTGACAAACTGACAGAAGCAGGGTTCAGAAGGTGGGTAACAACAAACTTCTCTGAGTTAAAGGAACATGTTCTATCCCAATGCAAAGAAACTGAAAACCTTGAAAAAAGGTTAGATTAAATGCTAAGACAAATAACCAGCTTAGAGAAGAACCTAAATGACTTGATGGAACCAAAAAACACTGCACAAGAACTTCATGAAGCATACACAAGTTTCAACAGCCGAAGAGATCAAGCAGAAGAAAGGATATCAGAGATTGAAGATCAACTCAATGTAATAAAACAAGAAGGCAAGAAAAGAGAACAAAGGGTGAAAAGAAATGAACAAAGCCTTCAAGAAATATAGGATTATGTGAAAAGACCTAATCTATGCCTGATCGGTGTACCGGAAGATGATAGGGAGAATTAATCCAAGCTGGAAAACACTCTTCAGGATATTATCCAGGAGAACTTTCCCAAACTAGCAAGGCAGGCCAACATTCAAACACAGGAAATACAGATAACACCACGATACTCCTCTAGAAGAGCAACCCCAAGGCACATAATCATCAGGTTCACCAGGGTTGAAACGAAGGAAAAAATACTAAGGGCAGCCAGGGAGAAAGGTCAGGTCACCCACAAAGGGAAGCACGTCAGACTCACATCAGATCTCCCAGCAGAAACCCTACAAGCCAGAAGAGCATGGGAGCCAATATTCAACATCCTTAAAGAAAAGAATTTTCAACCTAGAATTTCATATCCAGCCAAACTAAGCTTCGTAAGTGAAGGAGAAATGAAATCCTTTATGGACAAGCAATTGCTGAGGGATTTTGTCACTACCAGACCTGCCTTGGAAGAGCTCCTGAAGGAAGCACTAAACACAGAAAGTAAAAACCAGTACCAGCCACTGCAAAAAAGAACCAAATGGTAAAGACCAATGATGCAATAAAGAAATTACATCAACCAAAGGGCAAAATAACCAACCAGTAATAAAATGGCAGGATCAAAATCACACATAACAATATTAACCTTAAATGTAAATGGGCTAAATGCCTCAATCAAAAGACAGACTGGTAAACTGGATAAAAAGTCGAGAACCATCAGTGTGCTGTATTCAGGAAACCCATCTCATGTGCAAAGACACACATAGACTCAAAATAAAGGGATAGAAGACGATTTACCAAGCAAATGGAGAGCAAAAAAAAGCAGGGGTGGCAATCCTAGTCTCTGATAAAACAGATTTTAAACCAACAAAAATCAAAAGAGACAAAGAAGGGCATTACATAATGGTAAAAGGATCAATACAACAAGAAGAGCTAACGATCCTAAATATATACACACCCAATGCAGGAGCACCTAAATACGTAAGGCAAGACCTTATTGACCTATAAAGAGACTTGGACTCTCGCACAATAATAGTGGGAGACTTTAACACACCCACTGTCAATATTGGACAGATCAATGAGACAGAAAATCAACAGGGAAATCCAGGACTTAAATGCAGATCTGTACGAAGTGAACTTAATAGACATTTACATAACTCTTAACCCCAAATCCACAGAATATACATTCTTCTCAGCACGACATCACACTTACTCTAAAATCGACCACATAATTGGAAGTAAATCATTCCTCAGCAAATGCAAAAAAATGGAAATCATAACAGTCTCCCAGACCACAGTGCAATCAAATTAGAACTCAGGATTAAGAAACTAACTCAAAACTGCACAATTTCATGGAAATGAACAACTGGCTTCTGAATGTAGAATGGATAAATAATGAAATAAAGACAGACATAAAGATGTTCTTCGAAACCAACAAGAACGAAGATACAACATACCAGAATCTCTGGGACACATTCAAAGCAGTGTTTAGAGGGAAATTCATAGCAATAAATGCCCATATCAGGAGCAAGGAAAGGTCTAAAATCAACACCCTATCAACAAAATTGAAAGAATCAGAGGAGTGAGATCAAAAAAACTCAAAAGCTAGCAAAAGACAAGAAACAACTAAGATCAGAGCAGAACTGAAGGAGACAGAGACACAAAAAACCCTTTAAAAAAATCAGTAAATCCAGACCACTAGCCAGACAAAAAAAAAGAAAAGAGAGAGAGAAGAATCAAATAGATGCAATAAAAAATGATAAAGGGGACACCACCATCAATTCCACAGAAATACAAATTACCATCAGAGATTACTGCAAACAACTCTATGCACAAAAACCAATAAATCTGGAAGAAATGAATAAATTCCTGGACACTTGCACTATCCCAAGACTAAATCAGGAAGAAGTTGAATCCCTGAATAGACCAATAACAAGGGCTGAAGTTGAGGAAGCAATTAATAGCCTACCAACTAAAAAAAGCCCAGGTCCAGATAGGTTTATAGCTGAATTCTACCAGACTTACAAAGAGGAGCTGGCACCATTTCTTCTGAAACTCTTCCAAACAATACAAAAAGAGGGAATCCTCCCCAAATCATTTTATGAGACCAACATCATCCTAATACCAAAACCGGGCAGAGACACAACTAAAAAAGAAAACTTCAGGCCAATATCCATGATGAACATCAACGCAAAAATCTTCAATAAAATACTGGCAAAAAGAATGCAACAGCAAATCAAAAACCTTATTCATCACCATCAAGTAGGCTTCATCTCAGGGATGCAAGGCTGGTTCAACATAAGCAAGTCTATAAATGTAATCATCACACAAACAGAACTAAAGACAAAAACCACATGATTATCTCAATAGATGCAGAAAAAGCCTTTGACAAAATTCAACAACCCTTTATGCTAAAAACCCTCAATAAACTAGGCATCAATGGCACGTTATCAAAAAATAATAAAAGCTATTTGCGACAAACCCACAGCCAATATCATACAGAATGGGCAAAAACTGGAAGCATTCCCCTTGAAATCTGGCACAAGACAAGGATGCCCTCTCTCATCACTCCTACTCAATATCGTTTTGAAACTTCTAGCCAGGGCAATCAGGCAAGAGAAAGAAATAAAGGGTATTTGAATAGGAAAAGAGGAATCGCAGATGACATAACTGTATATTTAGAAGACCCCAATGCCTCAGCCCCAAATCTCCTGAAACTGATAAGCAACTTCAGCAAAGTCTCAGGATATAAAATCCATGTGCAGAAATCACAAGCATTTCTATACACCAATAACAGACAAACAGAAGCCAAATCAAAAGTGAACTCTCATTCACAATTTCTACGAAGAGAATAAAACACCTAGGAATACAACTAACAAAGGATGTAAAGGACCTCTTCAAGGAGAACTACAAACCACTGCTCAATGAAATAAGAGGACACATACAGAAGAAAAAACATCCCATGCTCATGGCTGGGAAGAATCAACATAGTGAAAATGGCCATACTGCCCAAAGTAATTTATAGATTCAACGCTATCCCCATCAAGCTACCAATGACCTTCTTCACAGAACTTGAAAAAAACCACTTCAAACTTCATATGGAACCAAAAGAGAGCCCACATAGCCAAAACAATCCTAAGCAAAAAGAACAATGCCAGAGGCATCACACTGTCTGACTTCAAACTATACTACAAGGCCACAGTAATCAAAACAGCATGGTACTGGTACCAAAACAGAGACATACACGAATGGAACAGAACAGAGGCTCAAGAAGCAACACACATCTACAATCATCCGATCTTTGACAAACCTCACAAAAACAAGCAATGGGGAAAGGATTCCCTGTTTAATAAATGGTGTTGGGAAAACTGGCTGGCCATGTGCAGAAAGCAGAAACTGGACCTCTTCTGACACCTTACACTAAAATTAACTCCAGATAGATTAAAGACCTAAACTTAAGATCTACCACCATAAAAACCCTAGAAGAAAACCTAGGAAAAACCATTCAGGACACAGACATAGGGAAGGACTTCATGACCAAAACACCAAAAGCAATGGCAACAAAAGCCAAATAGACAAATGGAATCTAATTAAACGTAAGAGCTTCTGTACAGCAAAGGAAACAATCATTAGAGTGAACTGGCAACCAACAGAATGGGAAAAATTTTTTGCAATCCACCCATTTGACAAAGGGCTAATACCCAAAATCTACAAAGAACTAAAACAGATTTACAAGAAAAAAACAAACAAACCCATTCAAAAGTGGGCAAAGGATATGAACAGAGACTTTACAAAAGAAGACATATATGAGGCCAACAAACATGAAAAAATGCTCATCATCACTGGCCATTAGAGAAATGCAAATCAAAACCCCATTGCGATACCATCTCATGCCAGTTAGAATGGTGATCATTAAAAAATATGGAGACAACAGATGCTGGAGAGGATGTGGAGAAACAGAAACACTTTTACACCGTTGTTGGAAGTGCAAATTAGTTCAACCATTGTGGAAGACAGTGCGACAATTCGTCAAGGACGTAGAAACAGAAATACCATTTGACCCAGCAATTCCATTACTGGGTATATACCCAAAGAATTATAAATTGTTCTATTATAAAGACATATGCACATGTATGTTCACTGCGGCACTGTTTACAATAGCAAAGACCTGGAACCAACCCAAATGTCCATTATCGATAGAGTGAATAAAGAAAATGTGGCACATATACACCATGGAATACTATGCAGCCATAAAAAACAATGAGTTCGTGTCCTTCATAGGAACATGTGTGAATCTGGAAACGATCATTCTCAGCAAACTGACACAAGAACAGAAAACCAAACACCATATGTTATCACTCATAGGCAGGTGTTGAACAATTAGACACGTGGACACAGGGAGAGGAGCATTACACACTGCGGTCAGTGGGGGGAGTAGGAGAGGAACAGCAGGGGTGGGGAGGGATAATGAGGGAAGAAATACCAGATATAGGTGAAGTGGGGATGAAGGCAGCAAACCACCATGCCACATATGTACCTATGCTACAATCCTGCATGATGTGCACATGTACCCCAGAACCTAAATTACAATTAAAAAAAAAAGAAAAGCAATTAAGATAATTCAATATACATATGCCTTTATAATGCTTTGCTTTACTATGGTTCACAGATACTGTGTTTACAAATTGAAAAAAGCCTACAGATGCCGTTTTTCAAACAGAATTTCTTCATTTTGCATCTCTCTCACATTTCAGTAATTCTTGCAATGTTTCAACCTTTTTCATTATTGTTATATCTATTGTTATAGTGACCTAAGATCAGTGAACTTTGATGTCAATAATGTAGTAACTGTTTTGAGGCACCATGAACCACACCCTTATAAGACAGGGAACTTAATAAAAGTGTGTGTTCTGATTACTCCATAAAGCAGCAGTTCCCCCATTTCTCTCCCTCTCTGTGGGTCTCCCTATTCCATGAGATGCAACAAGACTGAAATTAGGCCATTTAATAACTTTATCATGGCCTTTAAGTATTCAACACATATCTCTCACTTTAAATCAAAAACTAGAAATGATTAAACTTAGGGAGGAAGGCATATCAAAGGCCAAGACAGGCTGAAAGTTGACCTCTTGCACTAAAGTTGACCAAGCTGTAAATGAGAAGGAAAAGTTCTTAAAGGAAATTACAAGTGAACCCATGACTGATAAGAAAGCAGAACAGACTTATTGTTAATATGGAGACAGAGTGGTCTGGATAATCAGTCACAACACTCCCTTAAGCCAAAACCTAATCTAAACCATGGCCTTAAATCTCTTCAAGTGTATGAAAGCAGAGAGAAATCAGAAAACTGCAAGAGAAAAGTTGGAAGCTAGCAGAGGTTGGTTCACGAAGTTAAAAAAATAAAGAAGCCATCTCTATAACATAAAAGCACAAAGTGAAGCCACAAGTGCTGATGTATTATAGAAGCTGCAGCAAGTTATTAATATCTAGAAAATCTAGCTAAGATTATAAAGGCAACTACACTAAACAGATTTTCAATGTAGATAAAACAGTCCAATAGACTTCTATTGGAAGAAGGTGCCATCTAGAACTTCCCATAGCTATAGAGAAGTCAATGCCTGGCTTCAAAGCTTCAAAAGATAGTGTGACTCTCTTGTAAGCGGCTAATGCAGCTGGTAACTTTAAGTGGAAGTCAATGCTAATTTACTGTTCTGAAAAATCCTAGAGTCCTTAAGAACTAAGCTGAATCTACTCTGCCTGTGCTCTACAAATGAAGTAACAAAGCCTACATGATAGCACATCTGTGTTCAGAATGGTTTAATGAAAATTTTATGCCCACTGTTGAGACCTACTGCTCAGAAAAATAAAAAGATTTCTTTCAAAATATTACTGCTCACTGACAACGTACCTGGTCAACCAAGAGCTCTGATGGAAAAATACAGGGAGATTAATGTTTTCATGCCTGCTAACACATATTCATTTTGCAGCCTATGGATCAAGGAGTCTCAGACTTTCAAGAAAGTCTTATTTAAGAAACACATTTTGTAAGGCTATAGTTGCTATGGATAGTGTTTCCTCTGATGGATCTGGGCAAAGTAAATTTAAAACCTTCTGGAAAGGATTCACCATTCTAGATGCCATTAAGAACATTCGTGATTCTTGGGAAGAAATCAAAATATCAACATTAACAAGAGTTGGGAAGAAGCTGATTCCAACTCTCATGGATGATGTGGAGGGTTAAAGACTTCAGAAGTAGTAGTAACTGCAGGTGTGGTAGACTTAGCAAGAGAACTAGAATTAGAAGTAGAGCCTGAAGCTGTGACTGAACTACTACAATTTCATGATAAAACTTGAATGGATGAGAAATTGCTTCTCATATGAAAGAAAGAGCCCATCGATGCAGCAAACTTCATTGTCTTATTTTAAGAAACTGCCACAATCACACCAACCTTCAGCGATCACCATCCTTATCAGCCAGCAGCCATCAACACTAAGGCAAGACCCTTCACTAGCAAACATTATAACTCACTGAAGGCTCAGATAGTAAAGTATTTTTAAGTTAAGGTATGTCCATTTTTAAAAAAAGAAATAATGCTACTGTACCCTAACAGACTACAGTAGAGTGGAAATGTAACTTTTATATGCACAGGGAAAGCAAAAAAATAATTGTGTAACTTGCTTTACTGTGTCATTCACTTCATTGCAGTGGTCTGGAACCAAACCTGCAATATCTCCAAGAGATGCCTACAACCCTGCACAATCCAAAAGATGAGAGTGGAGAGATTTTTTTAAAATGAGATAATACAAAAAGAAAGGAGCAGAAAAAGACAGAGGGAGAAAGGTAGCAATTTCAAGTTGAAACTTTACAACTACCTTATTAAACTTTATCCTTCCCTTATCTCACAAAAGAAAATTTTTCTTTCTATAGCAAATAAGATAAGCTCAGCAAAGGAAGGTTTTCAGTACAATCTCTACACATTTGAGTACAACTTTCCTGTCCCTAGGTGATTACTTTTGCCCGTTATCACTGGATCCTGCAATGACAAAGAGGAAGCAGCAATTATTGGTTCCAAAATCACCTCTAATAAAATGAAATGTAAATACAGTGATGTTTCTAGACAAATAAAAAGTCTATTAGAGAAATACAGCCTTACACTTTCTTAAAGTACAGACAATACTTAAAGATCATATTAAGTAATATACTAAAAATACTGAAAGTAGTTTTTGTATCCTCCATTATAAGCAGCTTGACAGAGATTCTTTTGATTCCCTAGATCTTCCTGTTTAGCAGGATGGAAATTCTTGTCCTTCTCTGCTATGTTTTTAGTAGAGCAGAAGCCAAAAAACTCTGCACTGTTTACTTCCTTATTTGTCCAACAAATCATCATCAGTGAGGTCAGAAGCAAACTGAACAACCCTGAAAGGAATGTTTATTAACTAAGGTTCCAGGCCAGTTTAGGAGAGCCCATAGTATTAATAGTGCAAAAACTATGACGTAGCTGAAGTTTCAAGAAGCAACAACTACCAATTTCTCTAAACTTGGTTCCTTTCTAGAGCCAATCAGCTAATCTTAACCGAGTATGTCACTAAAAACAGCTTTAAAATATAACTGTTTTTAGCCTATTAATTGTATAGAGTTGCCTGTGGCTGTTGTTTCGCTTTCCCTTAATATCAAAGGCCTTAATGATAAATACTTGAAAAAAAAAACAAAAAAGCCCTAAAATTACCTATTCCTCCCTCATCCTATGAGGTTAAAAAAACATACAGAATTCACTCCTAGAAATGGCATACATACATACACAGTTTTACTGGTAGCATTTTAAAGGTTTGGTAAGAGATTAGTTATCATACATGTTTTATTTGTTTATACTCCAAAATAATACTCAATTTGAAACATACCAATCATTTGTTAGCAAGTATCATCATCAATCAAGTAAGCGATAACAATGCACAAGGTTTAGAAGCAGATCTGTCATATTTTAAAAAGTGGAGCTCAAAGCAATTCATTTTAAGTTAACTTTAACTCAAAGAAGGCAGTATGGGTCTGGTTTTTTTTAAGTTACCCAATATCTGATAAACATGAGTACCTAATAATAGACGGTAACAGTGCTAAAATGAAAATAATGAAAGGAAACCACTGAAAAATCTATTGTTTCTTATTTCTTTCTACAAAGGATGCACCAACTTCAATTCTTCAAGTTTTATATTGTGCAACTATTCTGTTCTTTGTCACTATGTAAGTTACTGTGAAGATTTAAAAAAAAAAAAAGTCATACTATAAGCAACAGAGGCCCTTTTTATTTTAAATAACAAAACACACCAGACTTTAAATATTCAAATGTTACCCTCCAAAGCTACTACCCTAGGAAATTAATGTACATGTTCAAATATCCACATTTCCAGATTACAAGCCACACAAGAAAATTGGCAATTATATGGCATTTACACCACAAGGAAGTTGTTTCCAATACAATTCTCTTTGTTCATTGTATATAATTACTTAGTGATAACATTTTTAATTATCTAGCCCTGCTTCTCAAAGTTACACTGTTAATGAATATTGGCTATCAGTATCAAAATAGTATTTCTAATATGATTTAATGCTAGTTAATGTCATCATTTGTAAGTGCATGGTTCCCAAGATGACAACTTATATTTATATGTGAGTTCAACTACATTTCATTTTTTAGTCTCATTACACTATGGATCTATCTTACATGAAAGATGTCCCTAACATTTCATTTTTTAGTCTCATTACACTATGGATCTATCTTACATGAAAGAAATCCCTAATCCAAAAAGCTAACAATCTTTAACTGAGTTAAAAAAAAAAAAAAGAAAAAAGAAAGAAAAGAAAAAAAATTAGAGTAATAACTGGCATAAGCCTATATTCTTTTTGAGAAACAATTTCCTGTATATACTTGAAATTAACCTAATAACCAATCTAAGTATCATACCATTTACAGCTTTTTCAATCAACTCTTCGCAAGCATCAAAATCACCCTTCAACACCAGCTTGTCATGAATATCTGTTAACATGGGATGTTCCAGGGCAATCTTGGTTTTCTTTTGTAGTGACTCAAAAGCTTCTGTATAGTTGTGTTGTCTAAAGTGTTTTAGGCAAAGGCGAATAGCTTCCTGTTCACGGTACTACTAGAACACAAGAGTAAGTATGGAAAAAAGAGATTTGGTTAGATGATACTGTAGGAAATAATAACAGCAGTAAAAATAACTAATCTACACTGAGCATTTATTAATACTATGTGCCAGGCAGTGTACTAACCTGATTCATTATTTATCATTATTTGGCTCATTTAACGAGCAAAACTAAGGCTTGGCCTGTTGCAATAACTTGCCCAAGGTCACAAAGTATGTAGCCAAAAGTGATTAAACCAAACCTAATTCCAGAGCCTCAACTTTGAAGAAAAGAAGCAGAATATCTATTTCTTAAACTCCACTTAAGATGGTAAAAATTATAACTCCTAGAGCATCTATTAATCCCATTACAATGCAGGTACTGAGAGCACACAAAAAAATTAAATAATCCACATAAATCATATTATGATTTCTACTTTTGGTTTTTTTAAAAAAAAACTCGCCTGTAATCCCAGCACTTTGGGAGGCCAAGGCGGGTGGATCACAAGGTCAAGAGATCGAGACCATCCTGGTCAACATGGTGAAATCCCGTCTCTACTAAAAATACAAAAATCAGGTGGGCAAGGTGGAGCGTGCCTGTAGTCCCAGCTACTTGGGAGGCTGAGGCAGGAGAATTGCTTGAACCCAGGAGGCGGAGGTTGCGGTGAGCCAAGATCGCGCCATTGCACTCCAGCCTGGGTAACAAGAGGAAAAATCTTCGTCTCAAAAGAAAAAAACCAAAAACCAAAAACAAACTATTACTTGAATGACAAGTATTAACAAGTATACAGGTATTTCAAATTTACAAACGGGTATTACGACTCAAAAATCATCAAAAAGAGACTAAATTTAATCATCTCCTTTGGTTTGGTGTTTTTTTCTTTTTTTTTTTTTGAGACAGGGTCTTGCTCTATCTCCCAGGCTGGAGTGCAGTGGCGCAATCTCAGCTCACTGCAGCCTCCACCTACCTCTGGGGTTCAAGCAATTCTTCTACCTCAGCCTCCTGAGTAGCTGAGGTTACAGGCACGCCTTACCATGCCCAGCTTTTTGTATTTTTAGTAGACATGGGGTTTTACCATGTTGGTCGGAAGAGTCTCAAACTCTAGACCTCATGATCCACCTGCTGAGGCCTCCCAAAGTGCTGGGATTACAGGCATGAGCCATTGCACCCAGCTCAATTTAACTGTTTTCTAAACCTGAACTACCTTATCTATTAAGCAGCTATAAATTAGACAACATCTCAATTAACTGGAATCCAAAAGGTAGGCACTTAATTTATCAAAATTTTCCCCTAATAGGATAGATGCCAAAAATACAATCTTATAAAAAGGATTTTTTTTTAAAATCTCAACTTCAGAAATATGTTCTGGGATTACCTCAAAAATTCTAAGTATACCACTATACAAACAGATGACATGGAAACCTACATGATAATCAAACAACAACAATTTATTTATAAGCATTATTACCCTTTAATAAGGCAAGAAAATACAGTAATGAGTTTAGGAAGATGTATAAGATTTGAAACACAGTTCAGTGATTCTATAGCTATTTTTACATGAATAGTTTCTTACCCTTGGCCTCTAAAGAAGATTTAGCTACATAACTACTATGTAACAACATATACTATAGTTACATTAAACAGCAGTATCTTTTAACCCTGTTGATTACTTTAGGAGTTTAAATCACATCCACATCTTAAATTTTCCATTAGGGTGCAAAACTATCTCATCAAAAACTACATTTTAAGTATTTATATCAATACAAGCAAAAAAACAAAATTCAGAGTCAAATGGAAATAATAATATAAAAGCAGACTGTGGAGTCCAATTGCCTGAGTTCATATTGGCTCATACGCTTTACAACTGTGTGACCCTAGGCAAACTATTTAATCTCTCTGTGCTTCATTTCTTCACCTATAAACTAATGAGGATAATCACTGTACCTGTCTCATAGGGTGATAATGACTAAATGAGTGATGAGGATTGCTTAAAAGCTGGCAGACTGGAAGTGCTTAATTAAACGTTAGTTTATTATTATTGTTTTAAATATTTTTAATTATTCTCAAGGAAGACAAGAGATTGACACCACTCTCCTTTTATAGGCATTAAAGTCAGGATTTAAAATACAGTCCTACCTTGCTATACCAGTTGAGACAGGGCTGTACTACATCAGGATCATCAATGCCACTAAGTTCAACATACCAGATGCTAAAGTTAAAGCTGGGTCCCCAGGATAAGAGTGGAACTTTAAGAAGAAAAAAACAAAAAGAAGAAGAAAAATATTAACACAGTTCAAATAAAACTTCAGCAAAGTAAAATCACTATTCAACCTTATAAGGATTCACTGAATACATTTTCTGGGCATCTTTTACAGGACTAACATGGTGCTAAGGCTAAAACAGTAAAACAAAACAGATGACCTACGCCAACATAAGATTTCCTTAGTTAATAAAAACACTGTAAGATAAATTCAAAATGTTCCTATGTCTACTCCCAAATAAATGCCACTAGAATTAGATGATTTAACAGGTAAATTTTACCAAACGTACAAGCAGCAAAAAATTACTTTAGAATTTAGCCTACACCAGAACACTGAAAGAGACTGAAAGTTCAATTATTTATCAGTGGCATAACCCTAAATCCAGTGAAGAAGAAAAAAGACTTAAGGCCAATCTCAGCTATTAATACATACGTAATCACAAATTAAAGGGGGAAAAGTTGCAAAAAGTTCAATCAGATTTTCACTGCAATCAAACAGATCTCATTCCAGGAATGGAAAAATGGTGGTTCAAGAAATAATAGAAGCTATATTAATGTAATTTACCACCTTGACAAAATAAAAGATAAAACACATTTGATGACTTTAATACATTTTTTTAAAACTCAATATATAAAAAATATAAGGTAATAGGAAATCTCCTTACCTAGATTTTTTAAAAAGCATGAAAAACCTTAAAAATTAAACCTAATGGAGAAATACTAAGTATTCCCACTCAAGTCAGAACAAGACAAAGAGGTCCAATATCTCTACTATTCGACATTAATCAGAGATCTCAGGCAGTGCAATAAGAAAAAAAAACAAACAAGAAAAGCAAATTGTAATTTAAAAATGACCTATCTAAAAAAATTCAAGAGGGCCGGGAGCAGTAGCTCATGCCTGTAATCCCAGCATTTTGAGAGACCAAGGCAGGAGGATCACTTGAGGCCAGGAATTCAAAACTAGCCTAGCCAACACAGTGAAACTCCGTCTCTACTAAAAATAGAAAAAAATTGGCAGGGATGGTAGTGCGTGCCTGTAATCCCAGCTACTCAGGAGGCTGTGGCAAGAGAATTGCTTGAACCCAGAAGGCGGAGGCTGCAGTGAGCCACGATCATGCCATTGCACCCTAGCCTGGGCAGCAGAATAAGACTGTCTCAAAGGGGGAAAAAAAACAGAGATTCAGGCCGAGCATGGTGGCTCACACCTGTAATCCCAGCACTTTGGGAGGCTGAGGTGGGTGGATCACAAGGTCAAGAGATCGAGACCATCTAGGCCAACATGGTGAAACCCCGTCTCTACTAAAAAATACAAAAATTAGCTGAACGTGGTGGCATGAGCCTGTAGTCCCAGCTACTCGGGAGGTTGAGGCAGGAGAATTGCTTGAACGCGCGAGGCGGAGGTTGCAGTGAGCAGAGGTCGCATCACTGCACTCCATCTTGGCGCCTGATGACAGAGTGAGACTCTGTCTCAAAAAAGAAAAAAAAAAAAGAGATTCAATTGAAAAAAAAATTTTTTTAAGTTTGTAAACAAGGTAAACACACAAGAATCAACTCTTCCTATACCTACAATAACCAATTAGAAAATAAAACTCAAAAAAATCCTATTTATAAAGGAAAAAAAGCTGAAAATGTCTCAGTAAAATATGCAATATTTAGAAGATAAAATTTTAGTGAATAGTTGACTAAATGAAAGAACATACTATGTTTGTATATAGGAAAACTCAATGTTGTAAACATGTAGTTTTCTTCAATTAATTATAAATTTTACATCATGTCAATCAAAATCCCAATGGCATATATTCTTTCTGGAGGTCCCATGTAGTCAAAACTGTATTTTTAAAATAACAACGCTAGTTATTTTTCAACATAACTATTTTTCATAACATAATAAATGTTTTCTAGCCTTTTAATAATATCAATATTGCAGTAACAGTAAAAAAGCAATGGTCGGTAAAACTTTTAGCACCTTGGTACCTAACTAATGGCACCAAAAAGTACTAGTAGCGCTCAGTAAGTACAAATTGCACTGTACTCCCCACCACCAAACACTGGCGTAATTTAAAAAGAGAAAGAGAGAGAGAGAGAGAGAGAGAGAGAGAGAGAGAGAGAGAGAGAGAGAGAACTGATTTTTACTAAAGGCAGAGAAAAACTTAATTTTATTAAACTCCCATCATTAAGTACACATCTGTCCAATATCCTTTGTGACAAAATGAGAATTCCATATGAAGCATTTTTTGTGATGTACCAATACATAATGGTTATCTCAAGGAGGGGAATTTGTACAATTATTTAAGTGTGAGTTTAAAAAACAACTTATTTTTCATGAGATGCCATTTTATTCTTAAAAGAAAAGCTAACAAGATATGATTATTTAGATTTGCATATTTGCCAAACATTTACATGTCATTTCAAGGAAAATAATTAATGATATTTGCTGTCAAGGATAAAAATCAAGCTTTCAAGAGAAAAAAATAGAATTTTGGAAGATAAGTACCCACCACTATGAGCTTAACTGATTCTCAACACTTAGATTTTTTAAATGAAATTGGATGCAGTATCAATAAAAGTGATTTTAAAAATACTATATAATGAAGTGTTTCAACATCTGGGAGACCTGTATAATTCGGTGGACGAGTTTTTCTAAATGATCAATGAATGTTACAAAATCACACGTGGGTAAAAAGTCCAAGATAGACCAATGAATTTTAATGTAACAACAGATTCACTGATACAGTTTCACAATCAATAATGCAACTATCTTTAGGAAGCTAACATTTGTACAGTTTTGATGAAGCATCAAAACAGAATATCCACAATAGCTGATACCAGGCTTAATGATTTCCAATATCCGACTGAATAAAGAAGATATATTGGGTCCGATACTTTTTTGTCATCTAAATCAGGGGTCCCAAATCCCTACACCCAAACCTGTAACAGTCCATGGCCTGTTAGGAACCAGGCTGCATGGCAGGAGGCAAGCAGCGGGTGAGGGAGCATTATCGCCTGAGCTCTGCCTCCTGTCAGATCAGCGTTGGCATTAGATTCTCAAAGGAGCAGAAATGCTACTGTGAACTGCGCATCCAAGGGATCTAGGCTGCACACTCCTTATGAGAATCTAATCCTTGATATATGAGATGGAAAAGTGTCATCCCAAAACCATCTCTCTCCCACACCCTGCCCCCACTTCAGGGTCCATAGAAAAACTGTCTTCCACAAAACTGGTCACTGGTGCCAAAAAGGTTGGGGACTACTGATCTAAAGGAAGCTGTGTGAATAAAAACACAGGCAGTAGCAACCAGCTACGAGGATGTACAAAGGACTTCTGGGATATTTAATATGACTTTCAGTTTATGTATGTAAACAACACACATTTCAGAAAGTTTTTTTAATAACAAGTATTAAATGATCATTATTGTTTTAGTGTGTATTTATGTAGCAGCATCATTTAAAAGTTTATCTACTAAATCATAAAGTAATAATCATCAAGTAGTGTAAGAGTCAAAGTAAAATATGATTCTAAACTCAAAAAGCACCAAGAATATAGTCTATATGTGTAACCAGACATAAAATATTAGAGATTTCCAGGTCCAAGTCTCACTAAGAATTTATTTATTGGTCTTGGTACAGTGGCTGTGTCTGTAATCCCAACACTTTGGGAATCTGAAGCAAGACAATCATTTGAGCTCAGGAATTCAAGACCAGCCTGGCAACATAGTGAGACCCTATCTCTACAAAAAAATTAAAAATTAGCTGGGCATGATAGTATGTGCCTATATTTCTCTCTAATTGGGAGGCTAGACAGAAGGATCACTTGAGCCCAGGAGTTCAATGTTACAGTGAGCTATGATCGCACTGCTAAATTCTAGCCTGAGAGATAGAGTAAGATCCTGTCTCTTAAAAAACAAAACAAAAATTTTTTAAACATTTGCAGCGAAATTTATTCTGCTACCCAATGGTCCAATAAAAATATTTCTAGAATAAAATTAGTTACAATTTTTAATACCTTTAAAGAATACCTTTAGAGGAAGGAGGTAAATTATGAAGTCATCTCACCAAAGGGCATCATATATTAGAGATTAACAAACAATTAATTTTCAACAGACTAAAATGGTATGTAAAAAATGAGCAGAATGATGTACACTCACTTCAAATTCCAGTGATTTCTGATAGCATTAACAACACTAATAATGCGTATTAGACATACTATATATAAGAAATCTAAAAGTGAATTAAAGCCCCAGGCACATGTTCTCTGTTCCCTGATAAAAGATGGCTCCCTCCTCAAAAAAAAGAATTAGAAACTCCTAATACATATCCCAAGGCTAGCAGTTTGTATTCTAGGATTCTGCCACCAGTTTTCTCCATAAGACAATCAGACATGAAAATAATCAACATCCCTGTGTGTCACCTTTTCTAAAATGGCCAGCCTGGGCAAGACAGCAATACTCAGTTTCTACAAAAAATTGTTTTTAAAATTAGCCAGATGTGGTGATGTATACTGTACGCCTAGCTACTATGGAGGCTGAGGCACGAAGATAATCTTTACCCAGGAACTGGAGGTTGCAGTGAGCTATGACTGTGCCACCTGAGCAACTGAGCAAGACCCTGACTCTTAAAAAAAAAAGAAAAAAGGTTCAGAGATCCTAAAAATTCAAGATTATTCTGAAAGACTGTATCTACTATTCTACTACAGATTTAATGACATTAAGTATACTTAGCACAGTAACTGGCACATACTAAGTGTTCTATAAATGTTAACTGTTATTATCTCTTATTACTATATTAATTTTTCTCTTAATAGTATACTTTAAAATGTCGCTTTCCCACATGCTCTCCTAAAGGGCTCCCTGGACTTAATACCCAGACTGCATGCTCAGAATGCACACTGCATCCTGCCAGAGCTAAAGCTGCTCTCTGAAGTCCTCACAATCATCCAGGCTGCAGCTGACTCCTTTACAAAAATCCACATCTCTTCATTTACCAAAAACAAAGACCTCCCCTGAAACTTTCCAAGATCCTGTTATCTCCTTTTGCCCTCACTTACCCCTACTGATTTCCTCATACAGCCTTATAATGGCTATGAATCAGGACGTAAACCCTTTGAGCCATCTGTAACCAATACCCTCATCCCATTCTACTTTATGTTTACTTTCCTCTGATCTAATCTCCTGCTGAGGTTTCCCTTCCCGTATCTTTAACTTGCCCTCTGGAATCCAGTCTCCCAATTATAACTCACCTCTGTTATGAAATTTTCCTTTTACCTCTACGTGTTACCTAAAACCAAGCTTCTTTCTAAAGCCAACTCTCCTTCTACACTAAGTCCCATCAAAGTCCCTAAAATATTACATGTAAGAAGGAATGTAAACACAAGCTTTATAGATATAAGTATAAAGATGTAAAAATCAGATATCCAAAATGAAATAATTTCTTCCATAAATGTACTCCTAAATTAAAACCACAGGTCCACAAACTAGAACAGAACTTAGGAAAATATCTAATATAGCATTAACATCCTCATTTTATACAAAAGGTAACTTAAGAAAGGAAAGTAAAATTTACCGGAAGGAAGGCATTCCAATGATACCAGTTCAGCTTTGCTGGTACTCTGAATTATCCACAACAGATCTTAAAACTTAACCCCTGCCACATAGTAGAAATGTGGGCTGTTTTCCTTGTTAACAATTTATGACCAAACTTACTTCAATTTGCATTAAGCAAAACTTAATAAGCTATATTAATTATAAATGAAAATTATTATAGTTACATGTCAATAAACAATTTGGGGATTATCTGCCATTGTGTTAGCCTTGCTTCTGTTCCCATTACTATGAATTGAAGGCTGACTAAATTTAGAAATTGTGCCATTTAAGCATTAACTTGATTTTTAAATAAAGCAAGATCTATCAAACATGTCACTAGAGAACATAGATGTACTCAAAGACTTTTTTTTCTTTTAAGACAAATTCTAACAATTTACCCCAACCAAATAAACATCTCTGCTAAATTACCACCAAAAGGGAATGCTGGGAAGATGGCCGCCTAAGAACAGCTCAGGACTTCAGCTCCCAGTGAAAGTGCAGAGGGTGAGTGGACGCCGCATTTCCAGACGAACTCTTATTGCCCACAGACCAGGAGATACCCAGGCAGAGGGGTCGCCAGCGTCGCAGTCCCAGCCGGTGCGGCTGTTTTGGCCCCCGCGGGGCTGATTCCGCCCGCGCGGCTGCTGTGACCACTCCCTGTTGCTGCGGTTCTCCATACGAAAGCCAATGGTCTGGGAGCCCTCTTAGCTGGCAAGCAGAGCCCTGAGACGGCAGAGTTCCCCACTCATCTGAAATAGCGAGTCAGGCCAGGAGATTCCTATGCAAAAAATCCGCCAGGAGCCGGCGCCGCAGTTCGAGCCGACTCCATGAGTTGCAGCACGGGAGATCCCGGCGCCTTTTCAACAAGCGACCAGAACGCGGGGTCGTTCAACTTAAAAGAAAAGACTCTGAGTCAGGGAGCCAGGTGATCAGGCTCGGTTGGTACCACCCCTCCACCCCCAACAACAACGAAAACAAAAACAGTAATTGGAAACCCTCTGGGTTGAGCCCTTCAAACCAAGCACAGCTGAACCTGGACGGTCCGGCTCCCTGGGGGAGGGGTTTCCGCCATTACTGAGACTGTCCACCGCTACGGAGGCAGGCTGCCGTTGCCGAGGCAACCTGCCACAACAGAGAGAGTCCGCCATAACAGAGGCGGGGCCACCATTGCCGAGACAGTTCTAACTACGCCCTTATAAAAAGGACTACAGGGAAGAGCTCAGGGCAGCTGGGCGGAGCCCACAGCAGCTCAGCAAAGCCCCTGCAGGCAGGCAGTGGCTAGGCGTGCTGCTAGCTGGGCGGGTCCGACCTGAAAGAAAAATCAAAAAAGGCAGTGGTGCAAGGGACACTCATAAAGCTCCAACTCCCTGGGACAGAGACAGACAACAGGTGGATAAACCCACAAAAATGGGAAGAACCCAGCGCAAAAAGGATGAAAACTCCCGAAACCAGAACACCTCTCCTCCTAAAAGGGATCACAACTCCTCACCAGCAAGGGAACCAGACCGGATGGAGAAGGAGGGTGATGAAATGACAGAATCAGACTTCAGAAGGTGGGTAGTAAGAAACTACAATGAGCTAAAAGAACATGTTCTAACCCATCGCAAAGAAAATAGGAACCTTGAAAAAAGATTGGACGAACTGCTGACGAGAATGGACAGCATAGAGAGGAGTATAAATGAATTGATGGAGCTGAAAAACGCAACACGAGAACTTCGTGAAGCATGCACAAGCTTCAACAGCCAAATTGACCAAGCAGAAGAAAGGATATCAGAGGTCGAAGATCAACTCAATGAAATAAAAAGAGAAGGCAAGAACAGAGAAAAAAGCGCAAAAAGGAATGAACAAAATCTTCAAGAAATGTGGGACTATGTGAAAAGACCTAATCTACGTCTGATAGGTGTACCTGAATGTGATGGAGAGAATGAATCCAAGCTGGAAAATACTCTTCAGGATATTATCCAGGAAAACTTCCCTAACCTAGCAAGGCAGACCAATATTCAAATCCAGGAAATACAGAGAACACCACAAAGATATTCCTCAAGAAGAGCAACCCCAAGGCACATAATCGTCAGATTCACCAGGGTTGAAATGAAAGAGAAAATGCTAAGGGCAGCCAGAGAGAAAGGTCGGGTTACCCACAAAGGGAAGCCCATTAGACTCACAGCAGATCTCTCAGCAGAAACCCTACAAGCCAGAAGAGATTGGGGGCCAATATTCAACATCCTCAAAGAAAAGAACTTTCAACCCAGAATCTCCTATCCAGCCAAACTAAGCTTCATAAGTGAAGGAAAAATAAAATCCTTTGTGAACAAGCAAGCACTCAGAGATTTCATCACCACCAAACCTGCTCTACAAGAACTCCTGAAAGAGGCTCTACACATGTAAAGGAACAACCAGTACCAGCCACTCCAAAAACACACCAAATGGTAAAAAAGCATCAACACAATCAAGAATCTGCATCAACTAACCAACAAAACAGCCAGGTAGCATCAAAATGACAGCATCAAATTCACACATAACAATACTATCCCTAAATGTAAATGGACTAATTGCCCCAATCAAAAGACACAGACTGGCAAATTGGATAAAAAGCCAAAACCCATCAGTGTGCTGTATCCAGGAAACCCATCTTACATGCAAGGATACACAAAGGCTCAAAATAAAGGGGTGGAGGAAGATCTACCAAGCAAATGGAGAGCAAAAAAAGGCAGGAGTTGCAATTCTCATCTCTGATAAAATAGACTTTAAAGCAACAAAGATCAAAAGAGACAAAGAAGGACATTACATAATGGTAAAAGGATCACTGCAACAAGAAGAGCTAACGATCCTAAATATATACGCACCCAATACAGGAGCACCCAGATACATAAGGCAAGTTCTTAATGACTTACAAAGAGACTTAGACTCCCACACAATAATAGTGGGAGACTTTAACACCCCATTGTCAATATTAGACAGATCAACCAGAAAGAAAATCAACAAGGATATCCAGGACCTGAATACAGACCTGGAACAAGCAAACCTAATAGACATTTACAGAACTCTCCACCCCAAATCCACAGAATATACATTCTTCTCAGCACCACATCACACCTACTCTAAAATTGACCACATAATTGGCAATAAATCACTCCTCAGCAAATGCAAAAGAACAGAAATCATAACAAACAGTCTCTCAGACCACAGTGCAATCAAGTTAGAACTCAGGATGCAGAAACTAACTCAGAACCGCACAGCTTCATGGAAACTGAACAACTTGCTCTTGAATGTTGACTGGATAAACAATGAAATGAAGGCAGAAATAAAGATGTTCTTCGAAACCAATGAGA
The DNA here is from genome assembly GCF_048565385.1 of Saimiri boliviensis. Lineage (NCBI taxonomy): Eukaryota > Metazoa > Chordata > Mammalia > Primates > Cebidae > Saimiri > Saimiri boliviensis. The sequence continues at coordinate 26,080,163 of NC_133458.1, forward strand.
ATGAAGACACAACATACCAGAATCTCTGGGACACATTTAAAGCAGTCTCTAGAGGAAAATATATAGCAATGAGTGCCCACATGAGAAGAAAGGAGAGATCTAAAATTGACACCCTATCATCAAAATTGAAAGAGCTAGAGGAGCAAGATCAAAAAAACTCAAAACCTAGCAGAAGACAGGAAATAACTAAGATCAGAGCAGAACTGAAGGAAATAGAGACACAAAAAACTCTTCAAAAAATCAATAAATCCAGGAGCTGGTTTTTTGAAAAGATCAACAAAATAGACAGACCACTAACCAGATTAATAAAAATTCCCATCAAGCTACCAATGACCTTCTTCACAGAACTGGAAAAAAACACCTTAAACTTCATATGGAACCAAAAGAGAGCCCGCATAGCCAAGTGAATTCTAAGCAAAAAGAACAAAGCAGGAGGCATCACACTACCGGACTTCAAACTATACTACAAGGCTACAGTAATCAAAACAGCATGGTACTGGTACCAAAACAGAGATATAGACCAATGGAACAGAACAGAGGCCTCAGAGGAAATACAACATACCCACAACCATCTGATCTTCGACAAACCTGACAAAAACAAGCAATGGGGAAAGGATTCCCTGTTTAATAAATGGTGTTGGGAAAACTGGCTAGCCATGTGCAGAAAGCAGAAACAGGACCCCTTCCTGACACCTTACACCAAAATTAACTCCAGATGGATTAAAGACTTAAACATCAGACCTAATACCATAAAAACCTTAGAAGAAAATCTAGGCAAAACCATTCAGGACATAGGTGTAGGCAAGGACTTCATGACCAAAACGCCAAAAGCAATGGCAACAAAAGCCAATATAGACAAATGGGACCTAATCAAACTCCACAGCTTCTGCACGGCAAAAGAAACAGTCAGTAGAGTGAATCGGCAACCAACAGAATGGGAAAAAATTTTTGCAGTCTACCCATCTGACAAGGGGCTGATATCCAGAATTTACAAAGAACTAAAGCAGATCTACAAGAAAAAAACAAACAAGCCCATTCAAAAATGGGCAAAGGATATGAACAGATACTTTCCAAAAGAAGACATACAGGAGGCCAACAAACATATGAAAAAATGCTCATCATCACTGGTCATCAGAGAAATGCAAATCAAAACCACATTGAGATACCATCTCACACCAGTTAGAATGGCGATCATTAAAAAATCGGGAAACAACAGATGCTGGAGAGGCTGTGGAGAAATAGGAACACTTTTACACTGTTGGTGGGAATGTAAATTAATTCAACCATTGTGGAAGACAGTGTGGCGATTCCTCAAGGACCTAAAAATAGAAATCCCATTTGACCCAGCAATCCCATTACTGGGTATATATCCAAAGGATTATAAATCATTCTACTACAAGGACACGTGCACACGAATGTTCATTGCAGCACTGTTTACAATAGCAAAGACCTGGAACCAACCCAAATGCCCAACGATGATAGACTGGATAGGGAAAATGTGGTACATATACACCATGGAATATTATGCAGCCATCAAAAACGATGAGTTCACGTCCTTTGTAGGGACATGGATGAACCTGGAAACCGTTATTCTCAGCAAACTGACACAAGAGCAGAAAATCAAACACCGTATATTCTCGCCCATAGGTGGGTGTTGAACAATGAGAACACATGGACACAGGGAGGGGAGCACTACACACTGGGGTCCGTTGGGGGGAAATGGGGGAGGGGCGGGGGGGTGGGGGGGTGGGAAGAGATAGCATGGGGAGAAATGACAGATACAGGTGAGGGGACGGAAGGCAGCAAACCCCACTGCCATGTGTGTACCTATGCAACAATCTTGCATGTTCATCACATGTACCCCAAAACCTAAAATGCAATAAAAAATAAAAAAAATAAAAAAAATAAAAAAAAATTACCACCAAAAGAGACCGATACATCATTCAAGTCCTTTACTGGAATAACTTTTGAAGAAAATATGACAAACTAAAAATACTGATCTAACATATGTCCTTTTAGTTCCATTATTTTCCTTGAATAACTTTCAAAAAAAAAGTTCTTAAGACAATGCTGGGAAGGTTTGGAAAGCAAACACACTGCTGAGTGATATTTACATCTTTTAAGAGAAAAGTAAGACATACTTAGTTATCTAAATATTAATATCCTAGTTAGAAAATGAGCTAACAAGTGTCTACTATTATTTAGAAAGCTCCAGCTGAAATTTTCCCTAAATACCATAAAACTAAATCTAGGTCAAGTAAAAGACATTATATCCTATAATGAAAAGGCTGATAGGAGAAATTGGTGGCTGTTGGTAAAAGGGCAAAAAGTTTCAGTGAAACAGGAAGAATAAGTTCTGGAGATCTACTGTACAGCACGGTGACTACAGTAATAATAACTAAAAATTGCTCAGAGAGTGGATCTTAAATGTTCTCACCACAAAAATATAGCAAGTATGTGAGGTGAGAGGTATGTTAATTAGCTTTATTTAATAATTTCACAATGTACTCATATGTAAAAACATGTTGTAAACCATAAATATATATAATTATTATATGTCAAATATACCTTAATAAAGCTGGGGGAAATTTTTAAGTGCACATATCCACATACTCGGCAAAAAAAAAAAGAAAAGAAAAGAAAAAAGGTTTTTAGGAACTGCTAAGTCTACGTATTGATCAAAACAGTACTCAGTACAAAAGAAGAAATAACTGAAAGTTAAATTTATTTTTAAAATTTGCTTGCTCATAAATTCTTATTAAGAAAACAGAATATAGGTTTTTATTTACAACCATTTATTATAACAACAGAAATTACAATTACTACAAAACAAAGTGACATACTGGAATCCAGTTGTTCCAAAAACAGTTTCTGTATATACGCAGTCCTTCTTAAGACCTCAAATATTCTTTTGTCCAACAGAACTATATGAGTCCCACTGTTTAGTGGCAAGTCTTGATAGATTGGCAATGACTATGTTTGTTCAAAAAGAGTAATTATTCTCCCAAATCAAAATGTGAAATCTTGCTTTTATTATTATTCTTTAAGGTAACTAACTCACTTTAATTCCTACTTTAACATATTTTGAAAAGTATGCACCATAGTTATACATTAGCAAATTTAAGTCTTCAACTTTCCTACCTTCTAAATAATAAATCCTTCTGTTCTGTTTTGTTTTGTTTTGTTTTGTTTTGTTTTGTTTTGTTTTGTTTTGTTTTATAGAGATGGGGTATCACCATGTTGGCCAGGCTGGTCTCAAACTCCTGACCTCAGGTGATCTACCCATCTCAGCCTCCCAAAGTGCTGGGATTACAGGCGTGAGCCACAGCGCCTGGCCAATGAATCCTAAAGGAAATGAAATCACGTGAAAAATATGACTTTTGAGAATGCATTATCCTTTTTTTTTTTTTAAATCAGTCTTCATAGACTGTCAAAAATTGCCAATGCCGACTATATTGCAAGTTGTCACAGCGGGGTATTGGGAAAAGTTTTCAATTAGCAATAATCGCGCCTTGCATAAACCTCATTCGCTATGATACTGCCACTGTGCAAAGCTGCATTATACTTTCTTAAGCTAAAATACTTGCTAAATAAATACATGCCTTAAGGTATTATTTTTGAAACAGTGATTTGCAACCTACTGATGGGTCATGAAATCAATTTAATGGGTTTGACCAGCAAAAGAAAAAAGAAAGAAAGAAAGAAAGAAATACAAAAGAACATAACAGATTATAACCATAATACACTACCTTAAGGATTTCATCAGTATTTGGTTTTAGAATATTATTGTTTAAGTATAAGTGATGAACTTTCCATAAAATTAAGGCAATCAAATCACTAGATCCCATAAAATCTAAGAAAACTTTCAAATGGGAAAACATTTGGAAAAGATCTCCACTTGAAATAACTGCCACTTCATAATGGATTTATATAAAGCAGAAGTCAGCGCACTTCTGTAAAGGGCCAAAGAGTAAATTTAGGGGGCTCTATGGGCTATGTGGTCTCTTGTAACTCAAGTCTACTCCTGCAGCACAAAAACAGACACAGACATTATGTAAACAAACCAGTGCAGGAATGTTCCCATAAAATTTTATTTAAAAAAACAAGAGGGCTGCAGGATTTGGTCTACGGGCTATATAATTTGCTGAATGATGATATCAATAATTTGTTTCTATTCCAGAATGCTAAAACCTTACCTATTTTAATGAATCGACAAGGAAACATCTGTTCATCAATTTTATGCTTCAAGGTGAATGTTTCTTTGTTATAATCATTCTTTAAGCCACTGTGGGGAAAAAATAACGCTATTAAATCTGACTTCATAATTTAGAAAATGCACTAGAACACAAATTAATGTCTTACTTGGCTTTTAAGTTTAATCCAATGCTCAAAATATATGACCAAGACAATATAAATGAGTAGTTGAACGCAAGCATATAGGTCAAAACTGGTACATTCAAATCAACAGTTTTATTAATGGATTCTCTCAATTATATACAGATTAATAAAAAATGTTTAGTATTATTAAGAATGTAGCTATAGTGTACGGAAATGTGTGACAGGGCCTAGTGTTCTCAATGGGTAACTGAATATAGCATAAAATTTTCAAATGGTAAGAAGGAAATTCAAAAACAATTCACACTCAAATCTGACAACTTAAACAAAATCAAGTATTAGAATTTGCCAAAGCATTTAGTTATTTAATTCCAATTGAGATGTCAATGTTTCCTTTATAGTTGAAAAAATTTTCAAAGCCAAGCTTACTCTGTTGGTTTAATAACATCTGCTTTATCCTGAATAAAAATAAACTCATATCACCTCTCTATTTAAACAACTAGGACTGACTCAAGGATCTATGGGAAAGTCACTTACCATCAGGTTGCTTTACATTTCCTGAAATACTTTAATGACTTATATCAAATACAGTATAGAATATTTGCTTATATGAAATATTATGTTAATGGGCCATACTATGTTACAAATATAAATATACATACGTGTGTGTGTGCGTGTGTGTGTGTGTGTGTGTGTGTGTGTGTATTTTTTTAAACAAAGTCTCCTTGTGTCACCCAGGCTGGAGTGCAGCAGCACGATCTCGGCTCACCACAACTTCCGCCTCCAGGTTCAAGTGATTCTCCTGCCTCAGCCTCCCAAGCAGCTGGGACCACAGGCACTCCCCACCATGTCCAGCTAATTTTTGTATTCTTAGTAGACACAGGGTTTCACTACGTTGGTCAGGCTGGTCTTGAACTCCTGACCTTGTGATCCACCTGCCTTGGCCTCCCAAAGTGCTGGGATTACAGGCATGAGCCACTGCGCCTGGCCATCACAAATATATTCTGAATCTCCATGGTTTCATTTGTCCATTCCATTAGCTATCTGATTTTTCATTTGCTGGATGGCAAATTAACACCTTCATTGCCGGTGGTCTAACACTATTAAAACTCAAATTTACTGAGCTCCTTCCAAGTGACAGGCACTGTGCTTGGTGTAGTCATGCATCTTCCAATTTATGAAAGATTTCTCTTTTTAGTTTCCAACTTATAGTAAACCACTACAATACTGCTTCTGGAACAGGAGAATTAATCTTAGTGTTTTGAATAAAGCCTGTATTTTTTTATAGCAAAGATTTTAACAAAAAATTTTATTAAAGCTGAAAATATTTCTGAAGTCATTAACAGCTCAAAAAGGAGGAAACAAAAAAAAAAGTTTAATTCTTCTTCGGTAAAAATATTAACTAGGGTCTGGTCTGGTGGTTTAAAAAAAAAAGAGAAAGCTAACTCAAGCCACAGTATTAAACTAAGACATTAGGAATAGAATAGAAGGAATACTTGTTTCTCCTCTGAAAGAAAAAACCAAACCATGCAGATCAGCTACAAAGAAACTAAACTAAGACTACGTTTTGTTTAGAAGACAACTTTCTTACCCATAACCATAACTCACCTGGACAACAGCTCTGTCATATTTTCTTCATTCATTCCACCAAAGACTTTAAATTTTTTCAAATTGCAAACATGAGTTTTCTCATATTTTCCAAATGTGATATTCTGAACTATAGCAGGCCTTTCCAGCTTTAGAATCAAGTACTAAAAAAAAAGAAACAACCAAATTATATCCTCTTCTGTTTAAAACAAATTTAAACAATTTAAAAACTATTGCCAGTTAACAGAAGACTGTATAAGGCCCATCTTTGTCCATCCTGTACTAGATTAAAAAAAGAAAAAAGCTATATAATAGTATGCAACAGCCTTATAAGGATTATCCCACCATAAACACTTTTCACTCCAGTAGATCCCAGAAACTACATTATCCCCAACACTGTAGGTAAAGGGGAAAAAAAAGAACTAGTGAGATAAATTCTAATCAAGGAATGGTATTCAACAAAAGATATACCCAGACTATGCAAAACCAAATAAAACAAGATTACAATATAAAAATAACAATTACATATTCCTATGGACTCTGCTTCAATAACTAAATCAGTGTTTGAAATCAGCTCTAAAATATTTATATCTAGAAGCAAACAAAGATTTACTAATCAACCCTGCCAAGTTTATGAATTTAAAATCCCAATCTACTCTAGATTTGTCTAATGTAACTTGTTTTCCTACCATATATTAGATAAAATGGATTAGTTATATAGAGAACAATTTATATTATGCAGACTGTTGTCGATTATAAAAATTAAGAAGAAAATTACTTGAACACATGCTGGAAAAGCTATTCAGAAAACCAATTCAGATGTTTTGTTGGAGAGACGTCATACTTCATGATAATGGATAATATAGATGATAAAGATGGTAAGAATAAATCTGCTGGTCCTGCATCTTATCACACACAAAAATTAATTCGAGATAGATCAGAACTGATCCAACACCAATCTTTTAGAATTGAAGGTGGCCTAGTCGGGCGTAGTGGCTCACACCTGTAATCCCAGCACTTTGGGAGGCCAAGGCGGGCACATCACGAGGTCAGAAGTTTGAGACCAGCCGAGCCAACATGGTGAAATCCCATGTCTACTAAAAATACAAAAATTAGCTGAGTGTGGTGGCGGGCACCTGTAATCCCAGCTACTCAGGAGGCTGAGGCAGGAGAATTGCTTGAACCCCAGAGGCAGAGGTTACAGTGAGCAAGATTGCACCACTACCTTCCAGCTTGGGTGGCAGAGCAAGACTGTCTCAGGGGGAAAAAAGGATTGAAGATCGAAATGGAAGAGCTAAAACTTTAAATAACTCAGACAAAAACTTAGGGCAAATCTTCATGACTTTAGATTTGGCAATGGATTCTAGATATGATAGCAAAAGTACAAACAAAATAAAATAAAATTGGATTTCGTCAAAACTAAAACTTTAGTATCAAAGGATACCATCAAGAAAGTGAAAAAATAGAATGGGAGAAAATATTTGCAAATCTTTTATCTCTTAAGAGTCTGGTATCGGAATATATATATATATATATATATATATATATATATATATACATACACACACACACACACACACACACACACACATATATATATATATATTTAAACCCTTACCAATTTAACAACAAAATGACAAACAATCCAATTCAAAAATAGACAAAGGACCTGAATAGCCCTTTCTCCAAAGAAAGTAAACAAATGGCCAAGAGACACATGAAAAGATGATTAATATTATTAGTCACCAGGAAATGTAAACAAAACCACAAAATACTGCATCACATTCACTAGCATGGCAATAATAATAATAATAATAATAATTTTAAAATGCAAAACAAGTGTTGACAAAGAAGGCAACTGGAACTGTCATGCATTGCTGGCAGGAATGTAAAATGGTACACATACTGTTGGAAACCATTTGGCAGTGCCTCAAAAAGTTAACCATAGAATTACTACATGACCAAGAACTTCCACTCCTAGGTATAAACCCAAATGAAGTGAAAAAAGGTATTCACACAAACAGTTGTACATGAATGTTCACAGGGGTACTATTCACAATAGCCAAAAGGTGGAAGCAACCCAAATGTCCATCAACTGATGAATGGCCAAACTACAGTATTTCCATGCAATGTAGTATTCTGCCATAAGAAGGAATGCATACCCAAACACACTACAACCTGGATTAACCTCAAAAACATATTAACTGAAAGTAGTCAGATATAAAAGGTATCTGACTCACCCAGAACAAGTAAATGCACAGAGGCATGAAGCAGATCAGTGGTTGTCAAAAGCTGGGCTGAGATCGAAAAGGAGATACTCCTTACTAGATGGAGGTAATAGTTGCTCAATTCTGTAAATGCACTAAATATCATTGAATTATACACTTTAAAATGGCTAACTTTATATTATGTGTGAATTTTACCTCAGTAAAAAAAGAATTAAGCTGGTGGTGATAAGAATGGCAATAATAATAATGCTAACATTTTGTGAGCACTAACTTCTCATTTGGCACATTGCTCAGACTTACACATGCATTACACTAGTTACTCTCTTTATCCTAATTTTACAGATGAAGAAATATAATTACAAAGCTAATAAATGACAGAGTTTGAGATTAAAAAAAAAAATCCGTCATCTGTCTCTGGCTTACACTGTTGGCTGGCTGACCCAACTTCCATCCCAGCCCGGTTCTTCCTAGCCACCTTCCAGGAAAGGGTGGACATATGACAGAGGTCAATGAGATGCAAGCACAAGTTTGTAATGGGTTAAGTTTTGCTTTCTGAAACAAATGCTACCTCTTCTTCTGCCTCTGTTATATGAACCGTTACAACTGCAACAATCACTGTGCAACTATGAAATGACCAAGAGAATCTCAAAGATAACAATCATTAGTGAGCCACTCAACTCTCATCAGCAGCCTCCTATTTCCAGTTTTATTTTTTCATTCACAGCCACTTTAATCTGCATAAATTCCAGATATATTAGATGTACATATTTCATTAAGTTTCTCCACAAGATACAGACTTAAAAAATATTCATGATACTGTTATATACCAGAAAATAAAATAACAGTAGCTCCTTAATACAATAGCATCAAAAATCCTGTCAGTGTTCACAAATCCACAACTAATAAAAAAGTTTTTCCTAGTTTCAAGTCCAAATAAAGCTCATGAATTATGATTAGTTAGTATATCTCTTAAGTAACTTTTAATTCATTGGTGTCTCTCAGCTGCATTTTTCCCCCTTTAAATTTTTTGCTGAAGAAACTGGGTTGTCCTAAAAACTTTCCCATAGTCTGGATTTTGCTGACTATACCCTAGTCCCAATGTTTATTTTCTGTAAATTAGAAATTCAATCTTCTCTAGTTTTCTTATGTGGGAAACAAAAACCAAAAAACCTATTTGTTTAATCCACTGTAATAGAACCTTCTGTTAGTTGGAGTTAAAAGCATTTCTACTGATTCACTGACTAGCTGACCCAAGTTTTAACCACTACTTTACAAAGACTGTTTACATTTATATACCATTTACACTCTAAGTAGCTATTAAAACTTCCTTATTACAGACACTGCCATAGGAAAATTGAATTTGATAATCTTTAGTCATTAACCTTTTTTATCCCTATCAAATTAATAGGTGTAGTAATGTGTCTTTTGGTAATTCAAAGTTTCTTTAAGAGTACAATTGCATATTGAACAGACAACGTAGGTAGATATTCATATTCTTTATCTTTGCATATTGAATGGATGATATAGATATTCACATCTTTCTTTCTTATTAACTCATACTCCATCTCACTGCCATATCACCCTTTCTTTCGCTCTTCAGTCATCCTTAAGTCTTAGATACCCTTCCCTGACAATTAGTCAGGTATAGCCTTGTAACTATCATAGTAAAAATGGGCCTTTATATAAATTGTAACATACAATCCATTATCCTATATACTAAACCCCTAAAACCAATGGAAAGCATCTGTTTGTACATTTATAGTAGTATTAATAAAATATCAACAGAATTTTTGTTATTAAAAATAAAATAAAAAATCTAGAATATCTAATCTAAAGTAAAACATAATGGTCTAACTGAAGAACATTTTAGGTAAATTTTTTAATGTTTTAAGCACATTTTAACTTAATAAAGTTCTTCAACTTCAATTTTTTCCAACTCTTCCTTTTTATTTTTTTTTTAAAAAAAGACAGTGTCTCACTCTGTTGCCAAGGCTAGAGTGCAATGGTGAGAGAGGGTGTATTAGTTTCCTTGGGTTTCCACACCAAATTACAACAAATTGATGGCTTAAAACAACAGAAATTTATTTTCTCATAGTTTTGGAGGCCAGAAGTCTGAAATCACAGTGTCAGCAGTACCATGCTCCCTTCAAAGGATCTCAGAAAGGATCCTTCTTTGCCTCTTCCATATTTGGTGGCTCTTGATTTTTTTTAGCTTGTAACAGCCTAACTCCTATCTCTGCCACCCATCTTCACATAGCTTTCTTCCCTGTGTCTTTGTCTTTTCTGTGTCTAGTAAGGATACTCATCACTGGATTCAGAGGCCATCCTAATCAAAGATGCTCTCACCTTGAGATCCCTACCTTAATTATATTTACTAACACTTTATTCCAAATAAGGTCACATTCTGAGATGTCACATATCTTGGTAGGGCTGGGGGTTGTGGGAGAGACCATTCAATCTACTACACAGAGCCAGCCAGGCCAAAAAAAAAAAAAAAAGCAGTGAATGCTTACAAAAATTAGTTCTAGGTACTGCTGTTAAAATGCTAGTGTGGTTGCAGCCTAGGAGACAGAGCAGAAAATGGTATACGTTGAGAATGAAGAGGCAGGCATTCAGTCACCAGGTTATGCAGTTTGTGCAATTGCATGGAGTTTGAATTATAAATGCAATAGGATCTATTAAGCACAACAAAAAGCTATGATCTGATTAACATTACACACACATACGCAGACAATGTGCATTACAGAGAGTGGATTAAAAGAACTGGCAGACCAGTTAGGATACTGTTATAATAAACTCAGGAAAGAGATGAGATTAAGGAGACTTGGACTACAATAGTGTGGAGATGGACAAGAACAGACAGTTTTGACACAAATACTAGAGAAATAATTGATGGGATTTGGTGATAGATCCGATGCAGGGAGGAAAGAGGGAGGCATCAAGTGTGGTAACATAGTTTCTGACTTGAGTAACAGGGTAACTGGTGATATCATTTACTCTGATGGAAAGAACTGGCAAAGAAAAAATGAAACTAGAAAAGTCCAGATTTTATATCTATGTCTATCTGAGGTTATATAATAAATCACTCCAGTACCTTAAAACAACAGTGATCTATGATTTCTCATGATTCTGTGGGTTGGCTAGACAGCTTTTTCATTGGTAGCTCCTGTATTCATTTATGTAGTTGTATTCAGCTGGTGCACTGGCTAGGGAACTGGGCTTAACTGGAGTGGGAAATGGGGAGGCTGGGCTTAACTGGGATTGGGCTTTCAACCTCGAAGAAGCTAGATAGGCTTTCTTCAAGCAGTTATCTCTACGTTCCTATAGGCCTTGCTTAGAAATTGCAATATCACGTCCTTAGACTTTTCTGTTGGTCAAAGAAAAACCCCAAGACCAACCAAGATTCGTGAGGTAGACGAAGCTGAACCTTCTGCTGGAAGGAGCTATAATTTGTGACCATATTAAGATTTGGACTCTGTTTTAGGACAAGCAGAGAAACATAAAAAGGTTTTAAGGTGGGCCAGGTGTGGTAGCTCACGCCTGTAATCCCAGCACTTTGGGAGGCCAAGGTGAGCAGGTCATGAGGTCAGGAGTTTTGAGTCCAGCCTGACCAACAAAGTGAAACCTCATCTCTACTAAAAATGCAAAAAATTAGCTGGGTGTGGTGGCGGGCACCTGTAATTCCAGCTACTTGGGAGGCTAAGGCAGGAGAATCGCTTGAACCTAAGAGGCAGAAGTTGCAGTGAGCCGACAGCACACCACGCACTCCAGCCCAGACAAGAGTGCAAGACTCTGCCTCAAAGAAAAAAAAAAAGCTTTTAAGATGTGGAACAATAGCAACAAAATTTGATATCCATTCAGGATTAGAAATTCTCAGAAAACTTCAAACAGGAGGAAATCTTCTCAAGGAATACATGCTTTATGATGATTCCCTCTAATACTGGAACAGAAGGAAGGCTGGGGTAGTGAGTGGGGAAAACAGGAAGGGGAAATTCACAGATGCAAAGAAAATATTTGCAAATCATATATAAATCTGATAAAGAACTTAAATACAAAATAGAAATTCTCAAAACAATAAGTAAACAACAAATTTCAAAATGACAAACCTTTTGAACAGACGCTTCACCAGAAATCAAGAAAGCAACAAGTGTACAAAAAATGGTCAACATCATTAATCATTTTTAAAATGCAAATTAAAGCCACAAAGATTTGTATATAATTTTTTGTTTTGAGAGACAGTTTTGCTTTGTCTGTCTCCCTAGCTGGAGTGCAGTGGCAAGATCTTGGCTCACTGCAACCTCCACCTCCTGGGTTCAAGTGATTCTTGTGCCTCAGCCTCCTAAGCAGCTGGAATTACAGGCATGAGTTGCCATGACTGGCTACTTTTTTGGTATTTTTAGCGGATATGGGGTTTGGCCATGTTGGTCAGGCTGGTCTCAAACTCCTGGCCTCAAGTGATCTGCCTGCCTTGGCCTCCCAAAGTGCTGGGAATACAGGCATGAGTCACACTGCCCAGCCACTTCTATATTAATTTTTAGCACATCTTTGTAATGGCCAAAAATTGGAAAACAATCTAATGTACATCAACAGGTATATGGATAAACAAACTGTGAGATATTCATAAAATAGAAATCAAGTAGGCAACAAGATTCTACTATTATTATCTGAATAATGACACTCATACTTGCCAATATGTTTGTGTGTACACATAAATGTACGCACATACCTGTTTAAATTTGTATTTGATGCAAGGAACCCATATCAAGATATGAATGGGCACAAACCTGGTTGTTAGCATTGGTTATTAGAGAGGAAAAGGTGACAGGACAAAAAAGGAAAACGATTATTTTATTTTAAAAAGTTATTCCCATTTTAAAAAACCAACATGTATGCTATTTTATGTAAAGTATGTGTCTGTGTGATGTATGCATAGAGTTAAGCTGACTTGTCTTCAAAATGGTGGCAGTGGTGGGGGTGCAGTCAGGATGATGGAATTCAGCTGACTGATAATTTCTTTTAAATTTCTTATGTTTTTAACTCCTTGATTCACTTTTAATAAATATTTGCAATTTGTATAAACAAAAAATTAAAATCATTTTCACAATGATGGGGGCAATATTTTGAGACCTAATGAAAAACATTCCTGTTAATTCTGGATCATCTGTACTGATATACAGTAAATGCTGCATGAATGAAAATCCCATGGGGAGGGATCCAAGATGGCCGATTAAGAGCAGCTCAGGACTGTAGCTCCCAGTGACAGCATGGAGGGTGAGTGGACGCCGCATTTCCAGATGGATTTGTATTGCCCACAGACCAGGAGACTCCCAGGCAGAGTAGCTCCTCGGGTCGCCAGCATGGCTGTTTCGGCTGGTGCAGCTGTTGTGGCCAACACCCTGGCGCGGCAGTTCTCCGTACAAAATACACAGGTCCAGGTGCCGTTTCAGCTGGTGATTGGAGCTCCTGGGAGACAGAGTCTCTCGTTCAACTGATAAAAAAAGGGGACTGAAACAGGGAACCAGGCCAGGAGATTCCTGGGCAAAAAAGCACCACGAATCTCAGTGCGGCTGTTTCAGCCAGTGCAGTGGGTCGCTGCATGGGAAATCACACAGATCCCAGCGCCTATTGAACAGGCGACAGGAACACCTGGGAGACAGAGTCAACCATTCAACTTAAAAAAAAAAGGACTCTCAGGCAGGGACTCAGATGATTAGGCTCGGCTGGTCCTATCGCCACAAAAAGCAGCAATCTGAAACGCTCTGGATTGAGAGTTTCAAAGCAAGCACAGCTGAACCCAGGACGGTCCAGCTCTGTGGGAGAGAGGCGTCTGCCATTACCGAGGCAGTCCACCACTACGGAGGTAGTCCGCCATTGCCGAGGCAGCCCGTCATTACAGAGAGGGTCCGCCATTATAGAGGTGGGCCACCACTGCCCAGGCAGTTTTAACTATACCCATATAAACAGGACTGCAGGGAAGTTCACACAACAGCTTGGCAGAGCCCACTGCAGCTCAGCAAAGCCTCTGCAGGCAGACAGTGACTAGGCTGCCTCCTCGCTGGGCAGGGCAGCCCTGAAAAAAGGCAGCAGCACAACAGAAACCCACAAATAAAGCCCTAACTCCCTGGGACAGAGCACCTGGGGAAAAAAAGGGGTGGGGAGGGTAATGAGTTCTGCTGCAGCAGACATAAATATACCTGCCCAGGAGCTCTGAATGAACAAGGGAGCTCACAGCTCAGCATTTGAGCTCCTATAAAGGAGATTGTCTCCTCAAGCAGCTCCCTGACCCCCATATGTCCGAAGAGTCACCTCATAAAGGAGAGCTTAGACTCACATCCGGTGGGTATTCTTCTGGGACAAAGATAGCAGAAGAAAAAACTGGCAGCAACCCTAACTGTTCTGTAGCCACTACAGGTGATCCCCAGGAAGCAGGACCTGGAGTGGACCACAGCAGTCCTACAGCAGAGGGGCCTGAATGGTAGAAGGAAAACTAAGAAACAGAAAGAAATACTTTAATATCAACAACCTGGAAGTCCACTCAGAGACCCAATCTGAAAGTCAACAACTACAAAGACGACAGGTGGATAAATCCACATAGATGGGAAGAAACCAGTGCAAAAAGGATGAAAATACCCAAAACTAGAAAGCCTCTCTTCCTACAAGGGATCAAAACTCCTTACCAGCAAGGGAAGAAGGCTGGATGGAGAATGAGTGTGACGAATTGACAGAATCAGGCTTCAGAAGGTGGGTAAACAGAAACTTCTCTGAGCTAAAAGAACATGTTCTAACCCAATGCAAAGAAACTAAGAACCTTGAAAAAAGATTTGATGAAATGCTAACGAGAATTAGAGAGGAATATAAGTGAATTGATGGAGCTGAAAAAAAACAACACGAGAACTCCACGAAGCATACACGAGTTTCAACAGCCAAACTGACCAAGCAGAAGAAAGCATATCAGAGGTCAAAGATCAACTCAATGAAATAAAACAAGAAGGCAAGATTAGACACAAAAGGGTAAAAAGGAATGAACAAAGTCTCCAAGAAATATGGGACTATGTGAAAAGACCTAATGTACATTTGATAGGTGTACCTGACTGTGAGGGAGAGAATGAATCCAACCTGGAAAATACTCTTCAGGATATACAGGAAAAGTTCCCCAACCTAGCAAGGCAGGCCAATATTCAAATCCAGGAAATACAGAAAACACCACAAAGATAGTCCTCAAGAAGAGGAACCCCAAGGCAAATAATCGTCAGATTCACCAGGGCTGAAATGAAGGAGAAAATCCTAAGGGCAGCCAGAGAGAAAGGCTGGGTTACCCACAAAGGGAAGCCCATCAGACTCACAGCAGATCTCTCAGCAGAAGCCCTACAAGCCAGAAGAGAGTGGGGGCCAATATTCAACATCCTTTCGGAAAAGAGCTTTCAACACAGAATTTCATATCCAGCCAAACTAACCTTAATAAGTGAAGGAGAAATAAAATCCTTTATGAACACGCAAGTACTCAGAGATTTAATCACCACCAGACCTGCTTTACAAGAGCTCCTGAAAGAGGCACTAAACATAGAAAGAAACAACTAGTATCAGCCACTCCAAAAACATACTAAATGGTAAAGAGCATCAACACAATGAAGAAACTGCATCAACTAACAGGCAAAACAGCCAGCTAGCATCAAAATGGCAGGATCAAATTCACACATAACAATATTAATCCTAAATGTAAATGGGCTAAATGCCCCAATCAAATGACACAGACTGGCAAATTGAATAAAAAGCCAAAACCCATCGGTGTGCTGTATCCAGGAAAACCATCTCACATGCAAGGATACACAAAGGCTCAAAAAAAAGGGATGGAGGAAGATTCACCAAGCAAATAGAGAGCAAAAAAAAGCAGGAGTTGCAATTAACATCTCTGATAAATAGATTTTAAACCAACAAAGATCAAAAGAGACAAAGACAGACATTACATAATGGTAAGAGGATCAATGCAACAAGAAGAGCTAACAATCCTAAATATGTACTCACCCAACACAGGAACACTGAGATACATAAAGCACTTTCTTAATGACCTACAAAGAGACTTAGACTCCCACACAATAATAGTGGGAGACTTTAATACCCCATTGTCAATATTAGATAGATCTACGAGACAGAAAATTAACAAGGATATTCAGGACTTGAACTCAGACCTGGACCAAGCAAACCTAACAGACATTTACAGAACTCTCCACCCCAAATCCACAGAATATACATTGCTTTCAGCACCACATCACACCTACTCTAAAACTGACCACGTAACTGGAAGTAAATCACTACTCAGCAAATGCAAAAGAACAGAAATCATAACAAACAGTCTCTCAGACCACAGTGCAATCAAGTTAGAATTCAGAAACTAACTCAGAACCGCACAGCTTCATAGAAACTGAACAACTGGCTCTTGAATGTTGTTGACTGGATAAACAATGAAATGAAGGCAGAAATAAAGATGTTCTTCGAAACCAAAGAGAACCAACACACAATCTACCAGAATCTCTGGGACACATTTAAAGCAATGTCTAGAGGAAAATATATAGCAATAAATGCACACATGAGAAGCAAGGAAAGATCTAAAATCAACACCCTCTAGTCAAAATTGAAAGAGAGAGAGGAGCAAGATCAAAAAAACTGAAACCCTAGCAGAAGACAAGAAATAACTAAGAATAGAGCAGAACTGAAGGAGACAGACACACAAAAAAACCCTCAAAAAAAAAAAAATCAATAAATCCAGGAGCTGGTTTTTTCAAAAGATCAACAAAATAGACAGACCACTAGCCAGATTAATACAAAAGAAAAGAGGGAAGAATCAAATAAATGTAATAAAAAACAATAAAAGGGATATCACCACAGATTCCACAGAAATAGAAACCATCATCAGAGATTATTACAAACAACTCTATGCACATAAACTAGCAAACCTGGAAGGAATGGAAAAATTCCTGGACACCTGCATCCTCTCAAGCCTAAACCAGGAAGAAGTCGAAACCCTGAATAAACCAGTAACAAGGTCTGAAGTTGAGGCAACGATTAAGAGCCTACCGCCCAAAAAAAAACCCATGTCCAGATGGGTTCACAGCCGAATTCAACCAGACATACAAAGAGGAGCTGGTACCACTCCTTCTGAAACTATTCCAAACAATCCAAAGAGAGGGAATCCTGCCCAAATCATTTTATGAGACCAATATCATCCTGATATCAAAACCCAGCAGAGACTCGGCAAGAAAAGAAAACTTCAGGCCAATATCCATGATGAACACAGATACCAAAATCTTCAATAAAATACTGGCAAACTGATTGCAACAGCACATCAAAAAGCTTACCCATGATGATCAAGCAGGTTTCATCCTGGGGATGCAAGGCTGGTTCAACATACACAAGTCTGTAAATGTAATTCACCACATAAACAGAATCAAGGACAAAAACCACATGATTATCTCAATAGATGCAGAGAAGGCCTTTGGACAAAACCACATGATTATCTCAATAGATGTAGAGAAGGCCTTTGGACAAAACCACATGATTATCTCAATAGATGCAGAGAAGGCCTTTGGACAAAACCACATGATTATCTCAATAGATGTAGAGAAGGCCTTTGGACAAAACCACATGATTATCTCAATAGATGCAGAGAAGGCCTTTGACAAAATTCAACAGCCCTTTATGCTAAAAATCCTCAATAAACTAGGTATCGAAAGAACGTATCTCAAAATAATAAAAGCTATTTACGACAAACCTACAGCCAATATCATACTGAATGGGCAAAAACTGGAAGCATTCCCCTTGAAATCCAGCACTAGACAAACATGCCCTCTCTCACCACTCCTATTCAATATAGTTTTGTAAGTTCTAGCCAGAGCAATCAGGCAAGAAAAAGAAATAGAGTATTCAAACAGGAAAGGAGGAAGTCAAATTGTCTCTATTTGCAGATGACATGATTGTATATCTAGAAGACCCCATCACCTCAGCCCAAAATCTCCTCAAACGGATAAGCAATTTCAGCAAAGTCTCAGATACAAAATCCATGTGAAGAAATCACAAGCATTCCTATACACCAATAACAGACTTAAAGAGAGCCAAATCAAGAACGAACTGCCATTCACAAGTGCTACAAAGAGAATAAAATACCTAGGAATACAACTGACCAGGAACATAAAGGACCTCTTCAAGGAGAACTACAAACCACCGTCCAACGAAATAAGAGAGGACACAAACAAATAGAGAAACATTCCATGTTCATGGTTAGGAAGAATCAATATTGTGAAAATGGCCATACTGCCCAAAGTAATTTACAGATTCAACGCTATCCCCATCAAGCTACCAATGACGTTCTTCACAGATCTGGAAAAAAACACCTTAAACTTTATACGGAACCAAAAGAGAGCCCGCATAGCCAAGCCAATTCTAAGCAAAAAGAACAAAGCTGGAGGCATGACACTACCAGACTTCAAACTATACTACAAGGCTACAGTAATCAAAACAGCATGGTACTGGTACCAAAACAGAGATATAGATCAATGGAACAGAACAGAGGCATCGGAGGCAACACAACACATCTACAACCATCTGCTCTTTGAAAAACCTTACAAAAACAAGCAATGGAGAAAAGAGTCCCTGTTTAATAAATGGTGTTGGAAAAACTGGCTAGCCATGTGCAGAAAGCAGAAACAGGACCCCTTCTCACACCTTACACTAAAATTAACTCCAGATGGATTAAAGACTTAAACATAAGACCCAACACCATAAAAACCCTAAAAGAAAACCTAGGAAAAACCATTCAGGGCATAGGCGTAGGCAAGGACTTCATGACCAAAACACCAAAAGCATTGGGAACAAAAGCCAAAATAGACAAATGGGACCTAATCAAACTCCACAGCTTCTGCACAGCAAAAGAAACAGTCATTAGAGTGAATCAGCAACCAACAGAATGGGAAAAAATTTTTGCAATCTACCCATCTGACAAAGGGCTAATATCCAGAATCTACAAAGAAGTAAAACAGATTTACAAGAAAAAAAACAAACAAACAAATCCATTCAAAAGTGGGCCAAGGATGTGAACAGACACTTTACAAAAGAAGACATACATAAGGCCAACAAACATATAAAAAAATGCTCATCATCACTGGTCATTAGAGAAATGCAAATCAAAACTACACTGAGCTACCATCTCATGCCAGTTAGAATGGTGATCATTAAAAAATCTGGAGACAACAGATGCTGGAGAGGATGTGGAGAAATAGGAACACTTTTACACTGTTGGTGGGAGTGTAAATTAGTTCAACCATGGTGGAAGACAGTGTGGCCATTCCTCAAGGACCTAGAAATAGAAATTCCATTTGACCCAGCAATCCCATTACTGGGTATATATCCAAAGGATTATAAATCGTTCTACTATAAGGACACATGCACATGAATGTTCACTGCAGCACTGTTTACAATAGCAAAGACCTGGAACCAACCCAAATGTCCATTGATGATAGACTGGACAGGGAAAATGTGGCACATACACACCATGGAATATTACCCAGCCATCAAAAACGATGAGTTCATGTCCTTTGTAGGGACATGAATGAACCTGGAAACCATCATTCTCAGAAAACTGACACAAGAACAGAAAATCAAACACCGCATGTTCTCACTAATAGGTGGGTGTTGAACAATGAGAACACATGGACACAGGGAGGGGAGCATCACACACTGGGGTCTGTCGGGGGGGGAAATGGGAGGGGCAGAGGGGGGTGGGAAGTTGGGGAGAGATAGCATGGGGAGAAATGCCAGATATAGGTGATGGGGAGGAAGGCAGCAAATCACACTGCCATGTGTGTACCTATGCAACAATCTTGTATATTCTTCACATGTACCCCAAAACCTAAAATGCAATAAAAATAATAATAAAAGAAAATCCCATAAATGTTTTAAAGATAGAATGTCACCCTTCTCTGTAATTAAATATGTGGTTACAGCAGTTATTAATACTGTCATGGAAAACATGTCTTTCAAGATGACTGGTGAAAACTCTCTAGCGTTGGTTAAAATGTACAGGCGATTACAAATGTCTTTTTAATTGCTATAAGGAAGGATTAGATCATAACTCCTTTACTGCAATTACAGGCTTTTTCCAAGGTAGTTTAAGTAAATTATGTGCCTTATGGAGAAACTACATGTGTTAGATAAACTTCATTATGATATGAATGATAGTGTTGTTGGCTGTGAGTTCAATGTTAACGAATCAAAAATACCTACATTAAGGTGTCTTTAAACAGAAGCATACACAAGACAAGATTATATATTGATTAGTTGATGAAAATATTGTAACCAAGACTCATAGGAACCTAACCCTGTATTTTCCTAGGAGCAATGGGGTTCAGTATTTGTTAAATCACTGTTCATGACTACCTTATAGGACATAACTACTGTGAATAACCAGAATCAACTGTATATGAAACCAAAATACTTGCCATAGCTTAAGGGCAGCAAAGTAGCTACTACATGTATCCTAATCCTTACAATTACTGTATGTTCATGGGAAGAATTTAAAAAGACATCAACATTCAGTGAAATAAGGTTTCTCCTTATTCAAAGCTAAATAAAACTAATTTATAGTTATTTGAAGCAAGCAGGTCATGTAACACCTTATTATTAGAATAAATTAAAAAGTGAGTAACTTTTTGTATCTGTAATATTATACTACTGGCAACAATTATTTTCTTACCAATACCTGCCTATAATAATACTGCTACTTTACATAAAGTATACTAAATTTCAGAAAATGCTTTTGTATACATTCTTATTTTATTCTCATAAGCGCAATTTGCATTCTGGGTATTGTATTTTTCATTTTTATTTTGCTCCTTTTTTATGTAGTTTCCAGTTCTTTACCAAAATTTTCAATATTAACTTTCATCTCCTTTTTTCCTTTCACATAGCAGGGCACTAATTTTAAGACTTGTATCTAAAACTCTCATTATCTGTAAATCCTTCTATTTTGACAGACACCAAATAAGGAAAACTAAAAGTAACTAGATGCTTGGACATCAGCTTCCTAAAAAAGTGTATCTTCTACTGCAGGCCTATTGCTAGGGATACTATCAATTCTTGATTATTTTAATCCAGTTTCAAGTGCTCAAATGATATGAAACCGGGTTTTACTCCCTGTGAGGGCCAGACAATTTCTGGTTTACACTGACCCTATAGACATAGCTTGAACGTCTGAACCCAGAACAAGAGGAGTCTACCACCCTACCACACCCCAGGTTCTAGCTTCTAATCTGTATCTACCTGGCCCCAAGGGTTTGTCCAAGGTGCTATTCGGCTTCTTAATGTCTTAGAACTTCTTTAAGATATTCAGTAGAAAAGTGGCTCCAAAGTAGTTCTTTTTGGATTCTCATAGTCTTCTGAATCTTGGCCCTATCACTTTTGAAAAAAAGTTTTGTGGGCACAGTAGGTGTATATATGTATGGGGTACATGAGATGTTTTGATACAGGGATACAATGTAAAATAAGCACATCATGGAGAATGGGGTACCCTAACCTCAAACATTTATCCTTTGAGTTACAAACAATCCAATTATACTCCTTATGGTATATAAAAATATAATAGTAGTTATTGACTATAGTCAGCCTGCTGTGCTATCAAATAGTAGGTCCCATTCATTCTCGTCACTCTTCACTACCTTATTTTCAATACACTACCTTCAAAAGTATTTTTTAAAATTTCACTTCTATTTCATATTTTCTACCTGTACTTAGTGGAAAGCTTTGTCTTATTACTATATTTTTCACTTACAGAAGTTTTATTTGGTTCTTTTTCAAATCTGCCACATCACTTTGAAGTGTCCAATTTCTTTTTTTTTTTTAATATAAGTAGTTGACTTAATTCCTGTATCTTTCAGTAATCTTAATTCCAGTATCTAAAATTCTGGAGGAGGTTCTGCTGTCTACTGTTTCTGCTAGTTCTTAAAAAGTATCTTACTTTCTGCTATACTTAGTTATCTTTCAGTGTGTACTGCTCAATTTCCTTTAATAATGATTTGTGGAGGATGCCTGAGGCCTGGAAATAAAGGTAACTATTTTCAGGGAAGATCTGCATTTGCTTCTGCGGAGAACCTTAAATGTACTATTCATCCACAATCACTTTAAACTAAAATCAGACCACATGGTTTCATGGATAGTCAAGTATTGAGACTTTGAGTACCAAATGTGAACAAAAACCAATACATACCTATTACCTCTCAGGGATGTTTTCTTCTTCATTTTCCCTTCCTCTACTGACTGTCACTGCAATTCTTTCCAACAGCCCCCAGGAGGTGGGATTCTTCTGTTTCATTCTTATTCTGAGAATGAATTGCTTTAAGATCCCAGCTTAAAAAAAAAAAAGTCCCAGCCTTCATTTGTGTGTGTGCTTATGTGTGTGTATGTATGTATGTGTGCGGGTGTGTGTGTGTGTGTGTGTGTGTGTGCGTGTGTGTGTATTTTTCTTTTGAGACCAGGGTATCACTCTGTCGCCCGGCTGAAGTGCAGTGGCACGATCTTGGCTCACTGCAGCCTTGACCTCCTGGGCTCAAGCAATCCTCCAAACCCAGCCTCCTGAGGATTGGGGACTATAGGCACATGCCACCATGCCAGACTAATTTTTGTATTTTTTGCAGAGACAGGGTTTCCCATGTCGCCCAGACTGGTCTCAAACTCCTGAGCACAAATGATCCACCCATCTTGGCCTCCCCCAAGTGCTAGGATTATAGGCATGAGCCACCACATCCAGCCATGGATATACCTATTTTTTATTCAGTCCGATTAGGAACTTTCAGATCAAGAGTGGGAAAGAAATATTATAGCTTACAACCACTAGAAGTGCAAGACTCTTTGCTACGTATCTGTACGTGAAAACTATACCCATGCTGGCCTGGCATTACAGCTCATACCTGTAAGCCTAGCACTTTGGGTGGCTGAGGTGGGCCAATCACCTGAGGTCAGGAATTCAAGACCAGCCTGGCCAACATGATGAAACCCAGTCTCTACGAAAAATACAAAAATTACTCATCCCAACTACTCAGGAGGCTGAGGCAGGACAATCACTTGAGCCCCTGAGGCAGAGGCTACAGTGAGCCAAGATCGCGCCACTGCATTCCAGCTTGGGCGACAAGAGCGAAACTCTGCCTAAAAAAAAAAAAGAAAAGAAAAGAAGAGAAACTATACCTATTCCATCCAACGTGGCAGTTTCAAACTAAATCAACACTGAAATTTGCTTTCAATTTTATTTTTTTTTTCTGGTAAAAATGTTGTTCCCTGAGACTGGCCACAGTAAATCCCAGTTATATTTCAGTAATAACTAGAATGAAGAAAACTAGATTGCATGGTATTTATTTCCATGACAAATTAGTCCTTTTTCATTACAAAAGTTTCAGATAACTCCTACTCTAGGACTAATCACACTGAAATGTTTCAGGGTATCTGACTCAATATCCTTGGCTCATCAAGAGGAGACAAAATTTAGTTCACTACTGTATTCCAAATACCAAAGTTTGGCAATCCATAGATGCTTACTAAGTAATTTTTTAATAAATGAATAAGCAAACCAGAAAGTTAAGAAACACATTAAATTCTACTGCCTTCAAAATAGAGTCCAATAACACATACAGACAATTTCAAAATAACAAAGTTATCATTGTTTCAGTTATGATGACTGAATTTTCTTTTTTTAGAAAAAAAGATAATTCATGAATAAAAAATAAAAATAACCAAATGAAAATCACTAACATACTAAAACTCGAGCACTAAAATTATTAATAATTAAAATGAAAAACTGAATCGAAAAGCCTGATTAAAAACACAATGTAAGTCCATTAATATAGGCAAAGAGATTTTAATGTAAAAAGGAAAAAGCAAATTAAAACCACAATGAGTTAAAATGAAAAATGCACTAAACACTAAACTGACAACATATAAAAAATCACCCATAGAAGCGATGAGAACATGATGCAACAGCAACTTCAATACACGGCAAGTGGATAAATTCTACAACTACTTTGTAAAACAGTTTTCCATTTCCTGATAAAGTTCAATATACATATACCCACCCTATGATTCAGCAATTCTACTCCAAAGTATATATACCTTAAAAAAACTCTTACACATGTGTACCAGAAGACAACACACAAGAATGTTCACAGCAGCTTGTTTCATAATAGCGAAAAATGGTAAAAAACCTAAACGCCTATCAACAGCAAAATGGATAAATTTTGGCATATTTATACATAGGAATATTATATGGCAGTGAAAATGAACAAACTGCAATTATATATAACAACATTAATGAACATTATAATGTTAAAAAAAGCAAGTCACAGAAAATTTTTAAATGACTGAATCATTTATATTTTATTTGTATAAAGTCAAAGCCAAAAAAAACTAAATCATAAAATATGTATATGTTATACCTATGTGGTATTATTTTAAAATGCTTAATAAAACATGAGTTATAGTTATTAGGGAGGGGTTAGAGGGAAGATATAAGAGAGGGCTCATAGGAGGCTTCAAAAGGTAGTAGTTACTTACCATTTCTAAACATGGCTGATGAATAAACAGGCTGTTTTATTCTTTACATTATATATAAAAATTATAAATATATATTATTTAGACATGTATTTTGCAATAAAGCATGTAAACACCAGGTGATCCAAATTGGTAGGCGAGCAGAAAAATATATACATATTTTATATATATATATATACACACACACACACGCGCGCGCGCGCACACACACACACACACACACACACACAGAGAGAAAGAGAGAGAGAGAGAGAGAAATAGAGACTAGATTTCCATGAATTATATTACAATTAAAAATTAAGTATTATTTACCCATCTGCTTTACCTAGCAGAGCATTAATTTCTTCAAGGATATGGATATATGTGTGCCTAGTACATTATAAACATTAATGCTGAAAGCATATAACTGAAAGAATAATTTTAAATTTAGTCAACCCTAGACACTACTTGTCAGAGAAAAGAAATTTAGCACATTGTCCTGATGCCATTTTTAATATCATTTTTAATATTAAAAATATTTAAATAAAATAACAAACTATTTGAGTTCATTTTCCCCATAAGACATTGAGTCAAAGTTTGATTTATTAACATTTTCTTAAACATTTACAGAATAACTTGAGTGTAAGTATTCTGGTAGACAGAAGTAAAAGTCCATGTTTCATCAAATACCACACTGCATTTGCCTGTGAAATAAAAATTATTCCAAAATTTAATATGCAAAAATAGAGACAATAAACATTTACCTCACAATCTCAAAAAGAGAATAAACTATTAGTAGATTTCTGATAACTAATATCAATTGAGTGTTTATTTAAATGCTGACTTCTAAACAGCATTAGTGAATGCATGTAATCTTACCTGGGGAGGATAGTTGCTTTCTGAAGACCATCTTGAAGATTGGTCATTTGGTTTATCCACTAAAATGTTCCTGGAATAAACAAAAGTATTAAAAAATTTAAGTAAACATGAACAGGCAAAACAGGAATAATCTACCAAATGCTGAAATTATCACAAAGTTATGTAATATTTGAAAACTGAGTAAGAATAGAAAACGAAAGAGTAAGAAAAGCACAGAAAGCTTCTAGTATAGGTAAGATTTTAAAATATGACAAAGGTGGCATTTCCAACAACAGAGAAAAATATTTTCCATAAGCTAACTTTTCTTTAAAATAAAAAGTTCTATTAATACTTTACACTAAGTGACAAAATGAACCTTAGAGATATGTATTTAAGAATTTAAGGTAAAAATAGCTGGGTGCAGCGGCACATGCCTGTAACCTCAGCTATTTGGAAAATGACTTGAGGCCAGGAGTTCAAGGCCACAGTGCACTACGATGGATCATGTCTGTGAACAGCAACTCCAGCCTGGGTAACAGAGCAAGACTCTGTCTTAAAAAAAAAAAAAAAGAATTTAAAATAAAAATAAAGCAATAAAACATATAGAAATAAATAAAATCACATATACATATTATACGTAGCATAGATATTATATTGCATGCAATCATATTGCTATATTATATATTTATTACATATACCACAAACGCATCATATAGAACATAATGTATGTATATTTTATACTATATAAAGTCAATTTTTTGAATAAGACAGACTTTTAAGCATACCATCAAAAGCAGAACTGTGAGTGGAAAAGGAACGGATATAAGTAACTTTAGAAGATGGTGATTTCACTGGAAACTGTAAGGCTAAAGGCAAGCAGAGCTTTACATAAACACTGCTTGATTTGGTAAAGTTGTTTTTCACAAGGAATATGGATTAATTCTGAAACATTACACACATATTGGATTAAACAAATAAGCAAATGGCTGGCAGATGTGAGAGCCAGGTTTCGCCCTTTTGGAGGGGGACGTTACAGTTAAGCAAGGGGACAGAGGGCAGAATGAACCCTGTGGTAATGGATTAGAATCAGAGACATCAGGGCAAACTTGTATTTACCCTAATATAGATATAAATAGATAAAGAAATCATTATAGGGGTGTGTGTTCACAAACAGTATTTTCTAATTCTGTCCACTGAGGGGGACTAGAGGCAGTCACATACCAGTACCCAAAAGCACATCCAGTACCCTGATATTTGTTTCTACATACCATTCACCAGTAAAAGAAAACAGGAGTAGTTGGGAGAAATGGCTGATTCTAGAGCTGGGTAAGGGAATACAGAAGATAAACCTGGAGCACCTTATACCAGAAAGAAGTGTTTTAAAAAAAGGAAAAAGAAAGGGGGCAGTATGGATCACGTCAGAGGGTCACAGAGACTGGCCAGCCAATGCTAAAAAAATTTAAGCAGTAAAATATCCATGAATCTATATTAATAAAAACAACCCCAGTTTAACCAGCAGGAAAACATCAGAGGAAAGTTCAATCAAACACATGAATAGTAATCCTCCAAACTCTCAATATAATAAAAAACAAGGAAAGATTGAGCAACTGTCACAGACCAGAGGAGAGAATGAACATGACAACTAAATGTAATATAGGATCTTGAATCACAGAAAGAGTATTTGTGGGAAAACTACTGAAATCCAAATAAAATGTGGCATTTAGTTAAGAGTAATGTACTAATGTTGGTATCTTAGTTGTGACAAATGTATCATGGTAATGCAAGATGTCAGCAACAGGGGAAACTGCGTAAAGAACATATACAATAACTCTAAGCCATCTTTGCAACTTTTCCATAAATCTAAAATTATTCTGCAATAAAAATTAAATTTTTCAAAAGTGAGATCTATACTGGCAAAGAGAAAGTACTTAGTAAGTGAATTATAGATTTATTTATACCATCACAAATAATAGATTATCAAAAATAGATGAATGAATTTAAAAAAAAAAAAACAAAGTATATGGAAAAGAACTGCCTTACACATATGTTCCACAAAGGCAAAACATGTACATAAAACAACTTAAAATCAAATTAACAGGCAAACAGCTAACTAGAAAAAATAAAGGCAACATAAAATTGTTGCCTATTTTTATAACATAAAAGGCAACATTGGGCTAATTAAAATTTGAATAAAGAGCATTTAAATATAATTATTCCATATGAAAATGCCCAAAAACCAAACATCCATAATCAATAATCAAAAATTGGAGATTAAGACAAACATATATTGCTCCTATAAAGTTAGGCCCAAACCTCCAAAAACAATCAAATTTTACAATTATAACAGCAGCTGTTGGCCAGAGCTGGTAAAATGTTACTCTCGTGTTTTGCTGACAGGAATACAAATTCATATAACTTTTCAGGAGAAAAATGTAATCTATAGCAAAAACATTTCAAATAGGTACATCCTTTAAATAAAAATGATGACAACCATGACTGTTTGAGTCCCAGACACTGTTCTAAGTGCTTTCTATGTATTTGAAGCATACAAATTAAGAAACTGAAACATACTGCAGGAAAAGGGCAAAAAAAAAAAAAAAAAAAAAAAAAAAAAAGCAAGAAACTAAAGCAGACGGAAAAAATTAATTGCCTAAATGTATACATCTAGGTAAGGATTTGAACCCAAGGCAGTCAGACTACAAAGTCCATGCACTTAATCACCACAAGATGCTAAAGCCTCAGAATTCTTCCACTTCTAAGAACTTTATCAAAAAAAAAAAAAAAAAAAAAAAGAAATCTAGGAGATATAAATCATCCTCATTCATCAAAGCACACTTTAGAAGAGGAAGCTGTAAACAAACTGTCTCACAATGGAGGATTAATTGAATTATAACATGTCTGTACAGAATACCATATAATTATTATGTGTTCTACAGCTTGACTTTAATGTCATAGGAAAATGTTCAATACAGAGTAAGTGAAAGGGAAAAGTAGTTAATTGTGTAAATAAAGAATCAAGTGTTGCTAAGTAATAACATCATACACAGGGAGAAAAGATAAAGAACATATACTAAGTTATTAATATAATTCTCAAAGGGAGACTACAAGTGATTTTTTCTTTTGTGCTTTTTTGTGTTTTTTCAAATTTTCTAAAATTAACACAAATTCCTTTCGTATAAGAAAAAAACCTTTTTCCCAAAAAAGAATTAGAAAACACAGGAGATAGGCCAGGTGCAGTAGCTCACGCCTATAATCCCAGCACTTTGGGAGGCTGAGGTGAGCAGATCACCTAAGGTCAGGAGTTCAAGACCAGCCTGGCCAACATGATGAAACCCTGTCTCTACTAAAAATACAAAAACATTAGCCAGGCATGGTGGCAAGCTATTGTAATCCCAGCTACTTGGGAGGCTGAGGCAGAAGAACTGTTTAAACCCAGGAAGCAGAGGTGGCAGTGAGCCGAGATCATGCCATTGCACTCCAGCACAGGTGACAAGACAGAGACTCAACCTTAAAAACAAAAGCCACAGAAGACTGAAGATATGAAGTGAGTTTGAAAAAGACTACAGTACAATTAAAAGCTAAAGAACTAGAATTTTTTAAAGTTACACTGAGATGCATGTTATAAAGCGCAAAGGAAAACCTAATACATTATAACTATGATAAATTGGAACCACAAAAATCATGAAGTATAATAAATTTGGGGAGGAGAATATTAGATGTCATGAAAGTGACGTAGTTCCTTCAACTTTCACAGTTCCTACGAAAGAATCGTTTTTCTGAAGTTGACAAAAAGAAAAAATAATAATACTATTTAAAGTTTAAAATTAAGCAAAGATAGAAATAAAAACATATCACATACCTTCTAAATTATTTGAGACAGAATATCAAGAAGGCAATAGGGAAAGACCCTGTCTCTAAAAAAGAAACTCAACAAGAAAACCATATAGCAATAAGCAGAAAAGAAAAGGTTAAATAAAGGCACAAAACATCAAAAACAAAAAATTTTAAATAAAATAATATTAATACCAAGTGTCAATAAAACCCTAAAATAACACAGTTAATTTATCCTTTGGATTTGGGTGAATAAGTAGACACATTACTATCTACAAAAAGGCCACATACTACAAGGTGACTCATGAGAGATAAAAGATATAAAAGCAGATGCAAATTTTGTAAAACTACGAGGAATAAAAAAAGCAAAAAGTATTAACTAGGTGAAAACATCAATTGTATAATAACAGAGTTCAAGCCATCATGGTGACATAATTTGCAAATTGTAATGAATCAAATAAAACAAAGATAAAGCAAAAACCACAGTAAATATGAGAAGAAATTGACTTAAAAAATAGAAGATTAATTTCTCATCCTGTGGCAAGAAGTTATTTTAAAAAAGTAAAAATAAAAAATAGGAGATTAACAGCTCTCAGCAACTGGAAAATTGGTAATATATATATTATATATGTCAAGTATAATGTAAAGTATTGGTTAAGATAGTGGTAAAGAATAATGTTATTATCAAGAAAAGTAAAGGAGAAACAGGCTTCAATGACACAAGGAAGCTAGCCAAGTCATAATCTGAAAAATGAACAGATGGACCACTAAATGCAAAGTCAAGGGGGCCAAACAGTTACAATATGTTTTGGTCTTGTGAATTTTGACATACCTATTGATAGCCCATTGGAGATACGGCAGTTGGCTATCTGGGGCTGAAATTAAAGGAAAATATCAGTGCTGAATAAAATATACTCTTCAGAGATGTCAATGTATCAATGCTATTTAAAGCCACAACATTTAAGTGAGATGACTTAGGGAATGAAATAGAGCTCAAAAGAAAAGCATGACTGATTATGCTCTGGGAGTCATTCATTTAGGAGGTCCACACGAAAAGAATGAAGCAAAAGAAACTGAAAAATATCAAAGATAAAGAAAATAAAAACCTAGAAAGTGTGAATACTAAGTGAAGAAAGTATTTTAAGAAGAAAGAAAAGAAAACGTTTTTGCAAAATGCTGCTGATTAGACAAAGACTGGGTGATTCATATTCATAAGCCTAAATGCTGCCATACACAAGGTACTTAATAAACATTTGATAATGATGTGAACAAATAAATAACACTAAAAAGAAAAGAAAAGAAAGTAGACCCACCAAAGCATAAAGCATATTAATCCCACTAACTTAAGCTCATGCTAAACTGAAATTAAAATTGAAAAAACAACAACAACAACAGACCAGAAACAGAGTGAAGTTAGCCTAGCGGGGTTGGAAAGAGAGCTTGAAGATACTCCTGCTGATCTCACAGTCCCAGCACTAAGCCAACTAAGTATCTCTCCTGGGTCCAGCAGGTTACGGAGGACAGACTCAGATCTTTAAGAATCTTGACAAAAGTTTGGCCCTCGGAGAAGAACCATGAACTCCTTGGATACTTCTCTCCCCAAGAGTCAGGCATCAATTGCATAAGCATTGCTGTGACAATCTGCTATCTCCCTATCCCACTAAGAGCTTCAGGAGAGGTAATCTGCCCTGAAGGTGGAAGAACTTGCCCTGTCAGCTGAAGTCATCTAATTGCTGAGAGGTGTCCCTGGTGACCCACAGATACCTAACACGGGAAGTGGTATACCAAAAGCCACAAGACAAGCACTGCTGGACTGCCAACTATGTGAGGTATACACACTTTCACCCAAGGAGTACACAATGTAAAAAGTTTGTATGGAAAAATAAATATACAAAAAGGGGAATAGTGAGAGAAAATCATCTTATTACTTTTAAAATATTTTTTGAAAAGAATTAAAGATTTTAATTAAAAAAAGATTCCTTTAAAAAAACACACACACACACTTTAAATCCTCTATAATTAAAAACCAAAAGGACTGGTATAGGAACAAAACAATAGTCCAGAGAAACACAAACACAGAAACTACACCCAGTGTAGATGGAAATTTAATATTAGATTAAGGTGATATTTTAATTCAGCAGGAAATGATAGGTTCATTTATTAAATAATACACAACTGAATACCCATCTGAAGAAAGTAAGTTAATCCCTGTCTAATATCATACAAAGGTAATCTCAGGGCTGGGTGCTGTGGCTCACAGCTGTAATGACAGCACTTTGGGAGGCCGAGGTGGGTGGATCGCCTGAGGTCAGGAGTTCGAGATCAGCCTGACTAACATAGTGAAACCCCATTTCTACTAAAAATACAAAAAAAATAGCCGAGTATGGTATCCTGGACTTGTAGTCCCAGCTAGTCGGGAGGCCAAGGCAGGAAAATTGCTTCAACCCGGGAGGCGGAGGCTGCAGTGAGCTGAAATCACACTACTGCACTCCAGCTTGGGCAACAAGAGTGAAACTTTGTCTCAAAAAAAAAAAATAATAATAATCTCAATTGAAGATTTAAACATACACATTTATATAAAAACCCTAGGGGAAAACTTTGGGGCAAATACATACAACCTAAAGTGTTAGAGAGATTTTTTTTGCCAAGAAACACATAATCTGTAAAACAAAAAGTAACTGATTACATTAAAACTTTTAAATTTGTGTTATTAAAAGTCCCATGAAGAAAAACAGGAGACAAGCAATAGTTTGGAAAAAAAACTTTGCAACTCATATGACTAATAAAGAATTCATATCTAAAGTATGCAAAACATTGTTACACTTGATTAAGATGAACAGAACTGAAAATGAGCAGAATGCAAGTCACTGAAGAGTCATTTAAAAAGCCAATAAACTAAGACCAAAAAAATTTCTCAGAATCCCTGTGTATTGTTTGTGCCACGGAAAAAGACATGAAAATAGTAAGATAGCCCTTTTCACCCCTCAAACTGATGAAATTAATCCCTAATTATCAGAAAATTAGAGAGAAAAGATGAACATGTGCATTATCCTAGCCTTTATGGAAAGTACACGTGTAAAATCTATTAAAATCTAAAATGTACACATTCTTTCACCTAGAACTCTCATTTCAAAATCTCTCCCACAGAAATAAAATCACTAGTACGTTGGGACATACATATAAAGATGTTTGATGCAGCATTTTTTGAAGTAGAGGGAAATGATCAAATAAATTATAGAACATATATCATGGGATGTTACACTACCATTATTAAAAACTTGGAGGGATTTCTACAACGCAAGATACAAAGAAGCACGCATGATTCTGTTCTTGTTTTAAAAACCTGTTATATATAGATATGTGTGATTATACAAACAAGTTGGTATATGATCCAATTTTTATCAAATTATATAAAGCTAGTACAAGTATTAGCCCAAAATGAGGCATAAATATCATTAAGAGATTTTACTGATTTTCTTGTATTTGTCATATTACTCAATTTTATCAGCATATACTATTTATAAAAACAGTAAAAATAGTTACTGTAGAAAATAATAGTTGACTTGACAGCAAACTTTCTGCATATATAGCAAAGTGACTTGCAAGCTGATATGGTTTGGCTCTGTGTCCCTGCCCAATCTCATGCTGAATTTTAATTCCAAATGTTGGGGGAGGGACTTGGTAGGAGGTGACTGGATGATGGGGGTGGATTTCCCCCATACTGTTCTTGTCAAAGTGAGTGACTTCTCACAAGATCTGATGGTTTAAGTGTGTGGCACTTCCCCACTTACTCTCTCTCTCTCTCTCTACTGATGCCAAGAGAAGGTATTTGCTTCCCCTTTGCCTTCTGCCATGACTGTAAGTTTCCTGAGGCCTCACAGTCATTCTTCCTGTTAAGCCTACAGAACTGTGAGTCAATTAAACCTCTTTTCTTCATAAATCACCCAACCTCAGGTAGTTCTTTATAACAGTGTGAGAACATACTAACATGTTCATCAGAAAATCAAATCAGGCTCTACTTTTCCATCATTCTAAAGACATAGAAAAAGACAGTAAAGAAACTCATAAAAGATCATTGTCTCTTAAAAATTTTAAATGATGGATCTTATTCCAAAACATAAAGTAAGATCTACGCTGTTTTCAATTCTTCCTCCTATGATGTCGCTCCCCTCAACCCATTTCCACTCTCCTGCAAGGCAAATGAGAAACCAGTTTAGGACAGTGACTATTAACATCAGCTCCTCAGCAACAGTAATAGAGCCTATTGCCATAGTAGTATTCTATAAAAACATATTCAATATTATCCTCACTTGTATTACTTTCCAAAGACTTATACAATTTACCATCACTAGTGGTATATATAGCCTATCCTCCTTCAAATTCTCAGGACTAAGTGCGAGATGTTAAGCTCTCACACCACATATGTCAATCATGGTATCAATTCAACATCCCTTGTTTCTAAAAACAGAATACCCCATCCACAGCCTCTACTGAAGGAGCAATCATAGGCAATATGCATTGTACCTCTGACTTTTACTTAGGACTATTTCAATGATGCTAATCTTGGCTGGCTATCTCCTGTGACAGGAAATGGGATGGGCCAGTATGAAAATAAAATTCTATTTTTTTTTTCCCTGAGATGGAGTCTCACTCTGTCGCCCAGGCAGGAGTACAGTGGTGTGATCTTGGCTCACTGCAACCTCCACCTCCCAGGTTCAAGCAATTCTCCAGCCTCACCCTCCTGAGTAGTTGGGATTATAGGCACGTGTCACTATGCCCAGCTAATTTTTGTATTTTTAGTACAGACAAGGTTTCACCATGTTGGTCAGGCTGGTCTTGAACTCCTGACCTCGTGATGTGCCCACCTGGGCCTCCCAAAGTGCTGGGATTACAGGCATGAGCCACCATGCCTGGCCTGGAAATAAAATTCTAAGACAAAAAATGCGTAAGTAAACAGAACTAGAGAAACAGAGAAGAGAGATACCAGGTAAGAATAATAAAAGAGAAATAAGGCAGTAGGTAGTATAATAAAAATGCAGATCTAGAAGAGAAGAAGGGGTATCTTGACAGTGCACTACAGGAAATAAAAGGGAATAGAAACTGGTGGTTTTTCAGTTCCAGTTGCCAGGAGTCACTGCTCTGGCAACCAAAGCAACTACGACCACAACGCACTTCTAGATACCCATGACTTTCATTTACACTAACATCTAGAAAAACAGAAAATAAATTTTATAAGACACAATTAAGTATCAAAACTATCTGAATCAAATAATAATGAATATTTGCCAACTGGAGTTAAATTAAATTTCTGTCATTTAAAATGTAAATAATAACTGAGAACTGGTCAAGAAGAACTGAAAATAGAGTTGGGTTAAAGATTAAAACGGCTATTTCTATCAGGTTAATTTAATTTTAAAATGCATATTTTCATTCCTAACAATGCTGGATGAAAACTGAAATCAACAAAAATGAGTAATATTTTAAGTCTCTCATATACAGACTACAAAGGCTATGAGTAATTAAATTCTTCTATTACAACTTAAAATTTTTACACTGATACACAAATGGAATACAGTTTCAATTTTTTCCAAGTTATATGCCTCTATGTTTGCATATTTTTAAATCTACTATAGTGCATATACTACCAACTAAATGTCAGGAACAAACTATTACAATTCACCCTGAGAAGATAATTTATTAAACATTTTAGGTTTCAATTCAAGTCAGCAAATTAAAAACCATTCTTGATTACATGTCTTAAACCTTAAGCTTGCTTAGCAATAATTTGAAAAAAACCTTTCAAATTATTACTCTTGTTTTGTTTTGAGACAGAGTTTCACTCTGTCGCCCAGGCTGGAGTACAGTGGCATAATTGGCTCACCGCAACATCCGCCTCCCAGGTTCAAGCAATTCTTTTGCCTCAGCCTCCAGAGTAGCTGGGATTATAGGCACCTGCCACCATGCCTAGCTAATTTTTGTATTTTTAGTAGAGACAGGGTTTCACCCTGTTAGCCAGGCTGGTCTTGACCTCAAGTGATCCTCCAGCCTCAGCCTCCCAAAGCGCTAGGATTACAGGCATGAGCCACCACACCCAGCCCCAGATACTACTCTTAAGAATACTTAAATATAACAGCAGCACTTGGGCAAAAAATTGAGTATTTAACATTCTTGACAACGGCTGCTCAGGATGCTTATCAGTAAGCCCAGCCAACTTTAAGCTGAAAGTTTTAGATACTTTAAAGCCACATCTAATTTTTATATGAAGAAAAGTCACTCAAGCAGAGTATTTTTAAAAGTATAGAAGGATGTTTTCCCTTTGGTAGTTTAAAAACATCCTTCTAAAGCCTGTGCCCTTTTCTTGAATTATGTGATAAAATGAATCTTAAAAAAAAAAAAATCAACTTCAGCTAGAACTCTTAAGACTTTAGAGTTTGGTCACTAATTGGTTAGATAATCCATTACATAATCTCTCAGGACTTGAATTATTTTATCCGCATTACAAGAGAAAGATTTAATTCCTTAGTCTCAAATTTCTTACAGCTCTAATCATGGCAGTTGAATTGCACAACTCTAGGAAACACTATTCACGAAGGCCAAGTTAACATTCTACATTTCTATGAAAAGCTTTCACATCCTTCATTCAAGGTATCATGTATACTCTTCCTCCTACACAGAAGTCAGTAATAACAATCAATCAATAAATTATAATAGAACTTCCATTACACGTGAACACTCTGCTAGGGTTAATACCATACCAGAACAAGAATATTATCTGTGGCCAAAGGGATTACAATATGTTTTTTAAAAATAAAAAAAATACACATAAAATTTAAGAAACACACACATAAAAGTATACAATAAAGTCCACACACCTACGACCATCTGATCTTTGACAAAGTTGACAAAAACAAGCAATGCAGAAAAGACTCCCCATTCAATAAATGGTTTTGGGGTAACTGGCTAGCCATATGCAGAAGTTTGAAGCTGGACCCCCGCTTACACCATATACAAAAATCAACTCAAGATGGATTAGAGACTTAAATGTAAAACTGAAAACTATAAAAACCCTGGAAGATAACCTAGGCAATACCATCCTGGACAGAGGAACAGGCAAAGATTTCAAGACAAATCTAAAGCAATTGCAACAAAAGCAAAATTTGACAAGTGGGATCTAATTAAACTTAAAGCTTCTGCACAGCAAAAAAAAAACAACTATCAACAGAGTAAACAGACAACCTACAGAATATGAGAAAATATTTGGAAACTATGTATCTGACAAATGTCTAATATCCAGCATCTATAAGGAACTTAAATTTACAAGAAAAAAAAAACATTAAAAAATGGGCAAAGGATATGAACAGACACTTTCAAAAGAAGACATACATGGCAACCAACAAGCATATGAAAACAAGCTCAGTATCACTGATGATTAGGGGGAAATGCAAATCAAAACCACAATGAGATACCATCTCACACCAGTCAGAATGGCTATTAGTGAAGTCAAAAATGACAGATGGGGATGAGGTTACAGAGAAAAGAGAACACTATTACTGGGAGTGTAAATTAGTTCAACCATTGTGGAAAGCAGTATGGCAATTCCTCAAATAGAGGAACTACCATTTGACCCAGCAACCCCATTACTAGGTAGAAACCATAGAAATCATTCTACCATAAGACACATACACATGAATGTTCACTGTAGCACTATGAACAACAGTTAAACAGTGTCAACCTAAATGCCCACCAATGACAGACTGGATAAAGAAAATGTAGTACATATGCACCATGGAATATTATGCAACCATAAAAAACAACAAGACCATTTCTTCTGCGGGAACATGGATACAGCTGGAGACTATTATCCTTAGCAAACTACTGCATGTTCTCACTTGTACATGACAGCTAAATCATGAGAACTTATGAAAACAAAGAAAGAAACAACAGACACGGGAGACTACTTGAGGGTGGAGTGTGGGAGGAGGGAGAAGAGCAGAAAAGATCACTACTGGATACCAGGCTTAATACCTGGGTGATGAAATAATCTGTACAATAAACCCCCATGATGTAAGTTTCCCTATGTAACAAACCTTCACATGTGCTACTGATCCTAAAATAAATGTTAAAAAAAAACAAACAAGAAAGCCAAAGTCATAACAACTAGGAAATACTGATAAGGAACACATTTAAATATCCAAGAATAATCAGTTTGGTAAACTCTTGGGGCATTCTCTCCCAATATTCAAGAAATATCTTCATCTGCATACACGGGAAATCTGGAGAGTTTTTGACTATAGTTACAAATGTGTGGGAAGGGGGAATGCTAGTAACTTTTCATGGGAAGGGGGAATGCTAATAACTTTTCAAGTGTTTTCTGACTTAAAATCTGAAAGGTGTAAGTACATGTAAATAAACTTTTCTTAAAAAAAATTCAAAATGCAGTAAGGATCAACTCTTAAATCAATTTTTAGTATCTCCAGCTATAGAGTTAAAGAGTATCGTATAAAAATGACAGCTTTCTCCCAAATCACTTATACTTACACATACTCCAGAGGTTTAGACTTGCAAGTATTTCCCAATTTTAAGACAAGAGCACAGTAGGAAACTATTTGTTGGAGTTACTTAT
Source organism: Saimiri boliviensis (assembly GCF_048565385.1). Classification (NCBI taxonomy): domain Eukaryota; kingdom Metazoa; phylum Chordata; class Mammalia; order Primates; family Cebidae; genus Saimiri; species Saimiri boliviensis. Next base: position 26,118,185 of record NC_133458.1, read on the forward strand.
CAAACAAATATTTACTGAGACCTACTCTTATGCCAGACAGTATGACAGGCTCTGGGAATACAGTGGTATATAGGATCCCCAGTTGGGAAGCTAACATTCATATGACAAGCAGCAGAAAATAAACAAGTAGACTTATAAACAAGATCTTTATGGACTGTAATAAGTGGTATAAAAGAAATAAACAGGGTGCTGACACAGGGAGGGAGAGTTATTTTACTAGGAATGATACAAAAAAAAAGAAAAATCACCTCTCTGAAAATAGTTTAATTATGTTAATTAGAAGGAACCATTCATGTAAAAATAAAGAAAAAGTCTACTCTTCACAGAGGAATCAACAAGTTCAAATTCTGGCAATAGGAAATAATCTGACCAAGAAAACCTGAGAACTAAGTAAAGTTAAATAACATCCTTCTCAGGCTCCAAGATGCAGGTAAATGCAGAGAAGGCTGGAAAACTGAGAGAGCCAGATTCTACCCTCTAAGGGACTGCAGAAGTATCCTACCAATAAATACTCTCTTACTTTCACAAAAACAGAGACCCACTCTGAAGAGAAATTGCAAGAAACAGAAATAGACTTAAGCAAAGCAAAAACAATGAGAACCCTCCAGGATAGATAAGATTCATATTCCAGGTGGGCAGAGGTCCAAGTGACACAGATCTCAGAAAGTACCACAACAGTAAAATACATTTAAAGAGGCCTCTTCAGAAAGCAAAATAACTGGAAAACATAAAGGCAAAAAGCGTTACTATATCTCAAAAGTGCTATTAAAACAAAAAACAAAAAACTCACAAATGTGACCTGGAGCCACAAAGCTCAAAAACTGCACTGGTCTATCCCTTCCTCCTACAGAAGTTCTTCCTTCTGAAACTACAGGAAAACCAACTTGTTTAAACAGTAGAAAATAAAATAAAAATCCACTCTAAGATGTAATAGATAAAAATACTTGGGAAAAATGTGGCTACAAAGATGAAAATTGTTAATTATTCCAAAATGGCCTAAATGATATTAAGTAGTTTATAATTTTATTCTCATTACTTATTAAGAAGCAATAAATCAAAATTCGAACAGCTTAAAAATAGTACAGCCAGAATGACAGGAAGAGCTGATAAGACTCACATATAAGGGAGAAGAGGGTTTTTTTGTTTTTTTTTCAGAAACAAAGACTAAATTTTTTAAAATCCTCCCCCCAAAAATACAGTTTAAAATATCCGTCTAGAGTATTTTTCAGAAACAGAGACTACATTTTTAAAATTCTTCCCCAAAAAAGATACTGCCAAAATAGCACAATAGTGGAAAAGAGGCTAGAAAGTGAATGAAAATAATGAAACAGATACAAAAGAAAGCAACTGTCTGTAACATAATGGGAACTAGACAAAAAAATAATATAATTGAAACTAGACAGATACTTCAAATTGTGCTTCAAGCAAATCTTCCTTAAATAAAACCTGAATCTACACACTCAAATAATACCCGGTATACTAGGGAAATTCAACCCAGAATATTCCTAGTACAAACTATTTGGACTTTGAAGACTTTTAAAGAAAACTTCCTTGAGCTTTTAGATAGAACTATCAATTCACTCATAAAATTAAGAAATGTTTATTGTCCAAAAAAACCTCACAACAGCTACAACAGTCATAAACCACATTATGATGTTTCTGTCAATAACAGACCACGTTTAAGACTGGTGGCCCCACAAGATTATAACAGAGCCATACAACAGAGTAGGCTATACTATTTAGGTTTGTGTTAAGCACACTCTACAGTTTGTACCATGACAAAACCACCTAAAGAGGTATTCCTTAGAATAGATCCCTGTCGTTAAGCAATACCATGACTGTATTTCATACCCAAATACAATAAACAGGTATTTCACATTCAAATACAATAAAATAAATTTATGAAAATCAAGTACAAAAAATGTGAGCCTAGGACTTTATATATAATCAAACTGTCAAATTTAAAGGCATAGCAAAGTTAACAAAGTGTTCCTTGAGTCATTCTTTCTGAGAAAACTACTAAACAATAAACTATACATACTGAATAAATGATTTGAAAAGCTTCAGCATAAAATCTGGTTCCATGAAATAAAAACATTTAACCATAGAACTAAAACTAACTATGAAAATGAGAATAATATACATAACAGAATATAAATGTGTGGTGCCAACAATGTAGAAAAGATAGAGCTAACAAAAAAAAAAAATACAAGGAGAGAAGAATGGAGAGAGTAAGTAGAATTTAGAATGTACTTACTGACTGCCTCATAAATACTAACTGAAAGGAAAAGATCCTCACAAGATCAGATGTTGGGAGAGTGACGAAAGAAAGACAGAAAAAGTTCTTAACTTCCTCATAGAGATTAAAGTGTTAAGGAGATTGGATTAAAGGGAATCAAAAAAAGAGAGAGAGAAAAAAAATGAAAAGCATGCTAAATAAGGCAAGAAAAAAAGTGTGAAGAGACAAAAGAAGCCAGACTCAGATATTACGTAGATTTTGAAACGATCAGATAGTAAATTTAAAGTAACTATGATTCATATTTTAAGGCCACTAACTGAAAATGTAGACAACATGAAAGACAGATGGGTAACATACCATAAAAAAAAATCAGTGAGCTTTAGACAGGACAACAAAAAGTTCCCAAACTTAAAAAAAGAAACATAATATCCAAAAAAGATTTTTAAAAAATCAAAAAGCTGTTAACAGGTACATAACTGCAATATGAGAAGGGAAGAAAGGAGAAGAAATATTTGAAGTACTAATGGCTGGAATTTTCCAAAATTAATGACAGGCACCAAACCACTGACCAGAGAAAACCAAGCAGGAAAAAAAAAATCTGCAAGTTGGAGTATCACATTCAAACTGCAGAAAACAAAAGACAAGGGGGAAAAAAATCTTCTCATTTATAGAGAAACAAGGAGAAGAATTACAATAGATTTCTCATCAGAAACTATGCAAGCAAGAAAAGAGCAGAATGTAATACTTTAAGTGTCAGGGGAAAACAAAATCAAAAACACTTAGACTTCCATATCCAGTGAAATAATCCTTTAAACGTGAAGGAGAAATAAATACTTCCCCAAACAAAAACTGTGGAAATTTGTCACCAGTAGATATGCTTTGCAGACATGTTAAAAGAAGCTCTTCAACAAGAAGGAAAGCTATATAGCTTACAGCACTGATCTACATAAAGAAAGGGGGTCACTGAAGGATTAAATGAAGATAAAATTAAAACTTTTTTTTTTTTTACTTTTAACTAATCTAACAAATAACTGTTCAAAGTAACAATGTTAACAATATATTGGGTGATTATGGCATGTAAAGAACAACAACAATATAAGGGACACAAGAGAGGACCAAGAAATACTCAGATATTCCGTACATGGCACATGAAATAGAACACTTTATATAGACCTGGACTCAGGTTAGAAGTACATGAATATTATAAACTCTAGGACAACCACTAAAAACAAGTTTTAAAACAGTGTAACTGATATACTAAGAGATGAGAAAACAGAATCACACTGAATGTCCTTTTTAAATCAGAGTAGAAAAAGGAGAAGAGAAGAACCAAAGAAGTACAGTAAATAGAAAACAGTTGCATATATGGCAGATACCAATTCAACTGTATCAACAATCAATTTGTATGTGAATGGTTTAAAGAAACCAACTAAAAGACAGGCTATCAGAACAGATAAAAAAAACAAATTCCAAATATATTGCCTACAAGAAACTTCATAAAGATACAAATACGTTAATGTAAAGAAATGGAAAAAGACATACCACTCTTTAAATAGAAAGCTGGAATAGCTATATTAATTAATATCAAAAAAACGAAACATAATATCAAGGAAAATCATTAGCCAAAAAGAGAGGCACTGGCACATAGTGGCTCACACTTGTAATCCCCACACTTTGGGAGGCCAAGGAAGGTGGATCATTTGAGGTCAGGAGTTCAAGACCAGCCTGGCCAACATGGTGAAACCCTGTCTCTACTAAAAATACAAAAATTAGCCAGGTGTGGTGCCGCACGCCTGTAATTCCAGCTACTTGGGAGGCTGAGGCAGGAGACTCGCTTGAGCCTGGGAGGTGGAAGTTGCAGTGAGCTGAGATCCTGCCACTGCACCCCACTCTGGGCAAAAGAGGGAAACCCTGCCCCCCCGCAAAAAAAAAAAAAAAAACTGGCATTAAATAATGAAAAGACTGTCCATTCTCCAAGAAGACATAACAATCCTTAAGGTGTCTGTACCAAACAAAAGCATGTCAAAATACTTGAGAGAGAAACTGACAGAACTTCAAGAAGCATTATTATAATTGGACACATCAACATCCCTCTGTCAGTAATTGACAGACTCAGCAGGCAGAAGCTCAGAATATCCTTGAACTGAATAGCATCATCAATCAACTAGATCTAATTGACTTTGCAGAGTATTTCACCCAATAACAGCAGAATACAAATTCTTCTCAAGCTCACACAAGAACATTCACCAAGGAATACCATCAAATATGTTAGTAATGTAAAAGAGTTGAAGATTACACAAAATATGTTCTCAGATCACAATGGAATTAAACTAGAAGTCATTCACAGAAAGATAGCTGGAAAATCCCAAAATATTTGGTGTTAACATACTTCTAAATGACACATGGGTCAAAGCAGTCTCTAGATAAACTTAAAAATATTTTGAGCAAAGTGAAACTAAGAACAAAACATCAAAACTTGTGTGATACAGTGAAAGGAATGCTTAGGAGGAAATTTACAGCATTAAAAGCATTTTGTTAAGTTAAAATGACTTAAAATCAATCACTTAAGCTTCCAACCTAGGAAACAAGAGAAAAGCAACTGAAGCATCAACAAAGCAGAATAAATAAATAATTAAAAATTGGGGCAAAAATCAATGAAATTGAAAAAAGGAAATGTGTAGAATAAAGGAATGAAACCAAAAGCTTGCTACCTGAAAAAAACAATAAAACTGTCAAAACTCTAGCTAGGTTAACAAAGAAATAACAGTGAAGGCACAAATTACTAATATTAGAAATGAAAAGGAGTAATCACTATTGATCATTTGGATACTTAACAGATAATAAAATGAACAACTCTATTCCCACAAAACTGGTAACATAATGAAATAGACCAATTCCTTAAAGATACAAACTACCAAAAGTTGAGAAAGTGACCTTGCGAATACACCAGTAACTATTAATGAAATTGAATTTGTAATTAATAATCTTCCAAAACGGAAAATCTCCAGGCCCAGAAGGTTTCACTGGTGAATTCTACCAAACATTTAAAGAAAACAATGATACGAATGCTACAGAATGTCTTTCAGGCCGGGCGCGGTGGCTCAAGCCTGTAATCCCAGCACTTTGGGAGGCCGAGGCGGGTGGATCACGAGGTCAAGAGATCGAGACCATCCTGGTCAACATGGTGAAACCCCGTCTCTACTAAAAATACAAAACATTAGCTGGGCATGGTGGCGTGTGCCTGTAATCCCAGCTACTCAGGAGGCTGAGGCAGGAGAATTGCCTGAACCCAGGAGGCGGAGGTTGTGGTGAGCCGAGATCGCGCCATTGCACTCCAGCCTGAGTAACAAGAGCGAAACTCCGTCTCAAAAAAAAAAAAAAAAAAAAAAAAAAAAAAGAATGTCTTTCAGAAAAGAACAGCAGAGGTAACACTTCCGAACGCTTTCCTTGAGACCAGCATTACCCTAAAACCAAAAGCAGATAAAGACATCACAAAAAGAAAACCTCCAGCCAATCTCTTACGAATACGTATGCAAAAATCCTCAGCAAAATATTAGCAAATGAAATTCAAAAATGTATACAAATAATTAAACACCACAATAAAACATTTATTACAGATATGCAGGGTTATTTCAACATCCCAAAATCAATTAGTGTATTACACATCAATAGGCTAAAGAAGAAAGTCATATGATCATAACAAATGCAGAGAAAGCATTTCACAAAATTCAACGCATATTCACGATTAAACATCTTAGCTAACTAGGAATTTGGGTGGCCTTCTTCAATCTGATAAAGAGTAACCTACAAAACACCTAAAACTAACATCATATTTAATGCTGAGAAACTACATGTTTTCCCTGAGACTGGTAATAAGGCAATTCTATTCAACACTATCCTGGAAGTGCCAGCTAAATCTAATAAGGGTTAGAAAACGGTCTATAGATTGAGAAGAAGGAAATAATACTGTCATGATTCACAGATGACAGGACTGCCTATACAGAAAATCCCAAAGAACTGACGAACTCCTGCAAATAATAAATGATTATAGTAAGGTTGCAGGATATGAGGTTAATTAGGGGGACTAAAAGAAACAAAACTCCCAAAGCACATCTAGAACCCAGATTTTGGTTTCTGATGCCTTTCTCCATAAAAGGAACAACAGTTCCATGGAGAAATGGTGCAGAAAATAAACAAAATGAACCCAGAGCATCTTGCAATACCAGAAATTAAGAAAGCACTAAAACAACAAACAAAACAAGACAAAAATGATGGAGGTTATGTCAAAGGGGCACAGGAGCCAACTGAAAGCGCTTCCAACAGCCAAAGCTGGAACAATTTGAGCAACAAAATAAAGTAGTACTGGATTATAATAAAGTATAAAGTATATATCTGAGTCCACATTGATACAAATAACTGATGGGATAAATTAGCATGGCAGAAGAGACAAATCTCCCATAAAGAAGAATTCCTAAGAAATTATGTAATACTCTAAAGAACTGAGAGCATTTTCTCAGTGTTGGCTGTGTATAATGACTTCTTTCCAAAGAGTACAGTAGACAAAAAGGAAAAAAGGGGAACATTTTACAGTGGAGAAATCTGACAAACAGTACCTCAGGGAGGTACATCAAGGACTTGCTTACAATATATTCTCTCCCAATCACCCAAATTCCAGTAGAGAGGCAACCTACAATATACCTGTCCAGTACTCCTCAAAACTGTCAGTCCAAAACAAAGGAAGTTCAAGAAACTGTCACAGTCAAGATGAGCCTAAGAGACATGACAATTAAACATGATATATCCTTGATAGGAACTTGGAACAGAAAAAGGACATTAGAGAAAAACTTAGGAAATTTAAATAAACTATGGATTATAGTTAGTAATGAACTATAAATACTGGTTCATTAATTCTAGGGAATAGAGCCTATGAACGTAATACATTAATAATAGGGTAACTGGCAACTGGTTTCTCAAGTCACCCACTTGACCCTCTTCCAAGTTGTACTTGCCTTCTTTTCCTTCCTTTCCTTACTGTTCTAAAGCTTTTTAATAAACTTGCACTCCTGCTATGAAACCTGCCCCTGTCTCTCTCTTCTGCCTTATGCCCCCTCAATTGAATTCTTCTGAGGAGGCAAGAACTGAAGTTGTTGCAGACATTTACCGAATCAAGAACTGAAGTTGTTGCAGATGTTGGACATCTGCCACTGGTAACATATCTGGTGAACATGATTTGGATACATTCCCTCGTGGCAACTAAGCTCCAGGTAATCCTCAATGAAGGATAACGTCTTCTCAATATTCAAGAATCACCCTTTACAGGGCACCTCTAGACTGTCCATCAGTGGAACATGACAGAGGCAAAATCCTGCCCGTGTCTCCCTTGGACCTAGTGGGATACTGCTTTCACCAACTAATGGAGCCCACTCAGCCCTGACAGCTATCAAGAGGCCAAGACCCACAGAACCACCAATGTCCCTCTGTCAGCAGGAGGTAGTTACAGAAGACTGATCTTAATCCATTTTCCCCCAAAGATTTGGGGTCTTGGACTCTTGAAGGAGGAAATGTTACAGTAGGTAGCTAGTCAGGTATGAGTGGGGCAGTAGGGGGCTCCTCCCCACATGCACACCAAGAGGGTTGAGCGACCATCACGTGATGGTCAGACAGTTAACTGTTCCTCTAAAGTAATAACTGGTCACAGCCGGCACCAGGGACAGGCAGTCTTCTAATAGAAAACACCTGAAACTGATCAGCAGCTTCCCAATAAGATCTCAAGAGTGGGAAGAAGTAATGCAAGATCCCAAAGTATGCCAATATATAAACCCCAAGTCAAGAGGTCAAGCTGTGCACTTGGGTTTCTCAAATCATTTGCTTGGCCCTCTTCTGACTTGTACTTTCCTCCTTTCCGTTCCTTAAAAGAAAACAAAACAAAACAGAAGAGGGGAACTATTGGGAGGTATAAAGGAACTGTCTGTATTTCAGTAAATCTAAAACTGTTCTAAAGAATAAAGTCTGAAATTTAAGAAACAGAAAAAGTAATTACAAAGCATACATATTAGAAACAAAAATAAAAACTGTAGATGAAAAAATTATACAACTAGAAGATGCCAAAATGGGTAATGGGAAAAAATACTATTTAGAATAGGAGAATTTAGTTAAGAAAAAATATATCAAGGCTGGTGTGGTGGCTCACACCTATAATTCCAGCAATTTGAGAGGCTGAAGCAGGAGGATCACTTGAGCCCAGGAGTTTGAGATTACAGTGAGCTATAATCATACTGCTACAGTCCAACCTGGGTCACAGAGACACTGTCTTTTAAAAAAAAAAAAAAAAAAAAAAAAAAAAAAAAAAAAAAAAAAAAAAAAAAAAAAAAAAAGATTATCACGTTAAAACCAAGAAATCAGAGCCTTCAAACATAAAAACGAAAAGCAGTTACAAGGTATAATGCAAGAGACTTCTATTTACAACAATAAAATACAGTGTTAGCCATAAGCTTAGAAATGTGTAAAACCTATGAGAAAACTGTTTTAAACAATCCTGAAAGATATACATATATATTTATTTATATATTTATGTATAAGTAAATTTGGAAAAACTACAAAGACATGCCATGTTCCTGCATAAAAAGACTCATCATCATAAAGATACAATTCTTGGCAACTGAGATCCAAGATGGCCGAATAGGAACAGCACTGGATTGCAGTTCCCAGCAAAAATGCAGAGGGTGGGTGATCATCGCATTTCCAAATGAATTTTTACCGCCCACAGACCAGGAGATTCCCAGGCGGAAAAGCACCACAAGTCTCCAGCATGGCTGTTTCAGCCAGCACAGTCGATCTCCACACAAAAACACAAATCCAGGCACTGCTGCAACTGGCGATTGGAATACCTGAGAGACAGAGTCACCCGTTCAACTGTAAAAACGGGAGTTGAAACAGGGAGCCATGTGATCTGGCTCACCTGGTCCCACCCCCACAAAGACCAGCAATCTGAAACACTCCGGACAGAGAGTTTCACAGCAAGCACAGCAGGACCCGGGATGGTCCAGTTCTGTGGGAAGAAGGGCATCTGCCATTACTGAGACAGTCCACCACTACCAAGGCAGTCTGCCATTACCCAGGCAGTCTGCCATTACCGAGGCAGTCTGCCATTACAAAGGCAATCCGCCATTACTAAGGCAGTCTGCCATTACAGAGACAGTCCGCCATTACTAACGCAGACTACCATTTCCGAGGCAGTTTTAACTATACCCCTATAAACAAAGCTGCAAGGAAGTTCACAAAGCAGCTGGGCAGAGCCCATGGCAGCTCAGTAATGCCTCTGCTGGCAAACTGTGACTAGGTTACGTTCTCGCTGGGCAGGGCATCTCTAAAAAAGGCAGTAGAATGACAGGAACTTATAAATAAAGCCCCACTTTCCTAGGACAGAGCATCTGGGAAAAAAAGGCGGTTATGAGTTCCGCTGCAGCAGACTTAAACATACCTGCCCAGCAGCTCTGAACAGAAAACGAAGCTCACAGCTCAGCACTTGAGCTACTATAAGGGACACACTGCATCCTCAAGCAGCTCCCTGATCCCCCACATAACCAAAGAGACACCTCATAAAGGAGAGCTCAGGCTGACATCTTGCGGGTATCCTTCTGAAACAAAGATAACAGTAGAAGAAACTGGCAGCAATCCTTACTGTTCTGCAGCCACTGCAGGTGATCCCCAGGCAAGCAGGGTCTGGAATGGACCTCCAGCAGTCCTACAGCAGCAGGGGGGACCCGACTGTTAGAAAGAAAACTAAGAAACAGAAATAACTTTATCAGCAACAAAAAGGACGTCCACTCAGAGATCCATCTCAAAGCCACCAACCACAAAGACCACAGGTAGATAAATCCACAAAGATGGGAAGAAACCAGTGCAAAAAGGATGAAAATACCCAAAACCAGAATGCCTCTCCTCCAAGGGATCACAACTCCTCACCAGCAAGGGAACAAGGCTGGATGGAGAATGAGTCTAATAATTTGACAGAAACAGGCTTCAGAAAGTGGTAATAACAAATTTCTCTGAGCTAAAAGATCATGTCCTAACCCAATGCAAAGAAACTAAGAACATTGAAAAAAGGTTTGACGAAATGCTAAAGAGAATGAACAGCTTACAGAGGAATATAAATGAATTGACAGAGCTGAAAAACAACACGAGAACTTGAGAAGCATATACAAGTTTCAATGGCCGAACTAACCAAGCAGAAGAAAGGATATCAGAGCCTGAACATCAGTTCAATGAAATAAAATGAGAAGGCAAGATTAGAGAAAAAAGAGAAATGAACAAAGCCTCCAAATATGGGATTATGGGAAAGGACCTAATCTACGTTTGGTAAGTATACCTAAAGGTGATGGAGAGAATGAATCCAAGCTGGAAAACACTCTTCAGGATATCACCCAGGAGAACTCCCCAACCTAGCAAAGCAGGCCAACAATCAAGTCCAGGAAATACAGAAAACACCACAAAGATAGTCCTCAAGAAGAGCAACCCCAAGGCACATAATCATCAGATTCACCAGGGTTGAAATGAAGGAAAAAATCCTAAGGGCAGCCAGAGGGAAAGGCTGGGTTACCCACAAAGGGAAGCCCATCAGACTCACAGCAGATCTCTCAGCAGAAGCCCTACGAGCCAGAAGAGAGTGGGGGCCAATATTCAACATCCTTCAGGAAAAGAGCTTTCAACACAGAAGTTCATATCCAGCCAAATTAAGCTTCATAAGCGAAGCAGAAATAAAATCCTATATGAACAAGCAATTGCTGAGAGATTTCATCACCACCAGGCCTGCTTTACAAGAGCTCCTGAAAGAAGAACTAAACATAGAAAAGAACAATCAGTACCAGCCACTCCAAAAACATATCAAATAATGAAGAGTATCAACACAATGAAGAAACTGCATCAAGTAATGGGCAAGACAGCCAGCTACCATCAAAATGGCAGGATCAAATTCACACATAACAATATTAACCCTAAATGTAAATGTGCTAAATGTCCCAATGAAAAGACACAGACTGGCAGATTGGATAAAAAGTCAAAACCCATCAGTGTGCTGTATCCAGGAAAACCATCTCAATGCAAGGATAAACACAGGCTCAAAATAAAGGGATGGAGGAGGATCTACCAAGCAAATGGAGGGCAAAAAAAAGCAAGAGTTGCAATCCTAGTCTCTGATAAAAGACTTTAAACCAACAATGATCAAAAGAGACAAAGAAGGACATTACATAATGGAAAAAGGATCATGCAACAAGAGCTAACGATCCGAAATATAAGCATGCCCAATTCAGGAGCACCCAGATACATAAAGCAAGTTATTAATGACCTACAAAGAGACTTAGACTCCCACATACTAATAGTGGAAGACTTTAACACTCCACTGTCAATATTAGACAGATGAATGAGACAGATAATTAACAAGGATATCTAGGACTTGAACTCAGACCTGGACCAAGCAAGTCTATCAGACATTTACAAAACTCGTCATCACAAATCCACAGAATACACGTTCTTCTCAGCACCACATCTCACCTACTCTAAAACTGACCACATAATTGGAAGTAAATCACTACTCAGCAAATGCAAAAGAACAGAAATCATAACAGTCTCTCAGACCACAGTGCAATCAAATGAGAATTCAGAATTCAGAAACTAACTCAGAACCGCACAACTTCATGGAAACTGAACAACTGGCTCTTGAATGTTGTTGACTGGATAAACAATGAAATGAAGGCAGAAATAAAGATGTTCTTCGAAACCAACAAGAACGAAGACACAACATACCAGAATCTCTGGGAAACATTTAAAGCAATGTCTAGAGGAAAATATATAGCAATAAATGCCCACATGAGAAGCAAGGAAATATCTCAAATCGACACCCTACTGTCAAAACTGAAACAGCCAGAGGAGCAAGATCAAAAAAATTCAAAAGCTAGCAGAAGACAAGAAATAACTAAGATCAGAGCAGAACTAAAGGAGATAGAGACACCAAAAAAACCCTTCAAAAAATCAATATATCCAGAAGCTGGTTTTTTGAAAAGATCAACAAAATAGACGACTAGCCAGATTAATAAAAAAGAAAAGAGAGAAGAATCAAATAGATGCAATAAAAAACAATAAAGGGGATATAGCCACAGATTACACGGAAATACAAACCATCTAGGCAAATAAACCAGTAAACCTGGAAGAAACAGATAAATTCCTGGACACTTACACCCTCTCAAGACTAAACCAGGAAGAAGTCGAAACCCTGAATAGACCAGTAACAGGGGCTGAAGTTGAAGCAGCAATTAATAGCTTACTAACCAAAAAAAAAACCAGGTCCAGCTGGGTTCACAACCAAATTCTACCAGACATACAGAAAGGAGCTGGTACCACTCCTTCTGAAACTATTCCAAACAATCCAAAAAGAGGGAATCCTGCCCAAATCATTTTATGAGACCACCATTATCCTGATACCAAAACCCAGCAGACTCAACAAAAAAAGAAAACTTCAGGCCAATATCCATTATGAACATACATGCAAAAATCTTCAATAAAATACTGGCAAACTGATTGCAACAGCACATCAGAAAGCTTATCCATCATGGTCAAGTAGGCTTCATCCTGGAAATGCAAGGCTGGTTCAACATACGCAAGTCTATAAACGTAATTCACCACATAAACAGAACCAAAGACAAAAACCACATGATTATCTCAGTAGATGCAGAGAAGGCCTCTGACAAAATTCTACAGACCTTTATGCTAAAAACCCTCAATAAACTAGGTATCGAAGGAACGTATCTCAAAATAATAAAAGCTATTTACGACAAACCTACAGCCAATATCATACTGAATGGGCAAAAACTGGAAGCATTCCCCTTGAAAGCTGGCACTAGACATGGATGCCCTCTCTCACCACTCCTATTCAATAAAGTACTGGAAGTTCTAGCCAGAGCAATCGGGCAAGAAAAAGAGATAAAGAGTATTCAATTAGGAAAGGAGGAAGTCAAATTGTCTCTATTTGCAGATGACATGATTGTATATTTAGAAGACCCTATTGTCTCAGCCCAAAATCTCCTGAAACTGATTAGCAACTTCAGCAAAGTCTCAGCATACAAAATCCATGTGCAAAAATCACAAGCATTCCTATACACCAATGACAGACTTAAAGAGAGCCAAATCAAGAACGAACTACCATTCACAAGTGCTACAAAGAGAATAAAATACCTAGGAATACAACTGACAAAGGATGCAAAAGACCTCTTCAAGGGGAGAATTACAAACCACTGCTAAATGAAATGAAAGGACACAACAGATGGAAAAACATTCCATGTTCATGGTTAAGAAGAATCAATATTGCGAAAATGGCCATACTGCCCAAAGTAATTTATAGATTCAACACTATCCCCATCAAGCTACCAATGACCTTCTTCACAGAACTGGAAAAAACACCTTAAACTTCATATGGAACCAAAAGAGAGCCTGCATAGCCAAGTCAATTTAAGCAAAAAGAACAAAGCTGGAGGCATCACACTACCTTATTTCAAACTATACTACAAGCCTACAGTAATCAAAACAGCATGGTACTGGTACCAAAACAGAGATATAGACCAATGGAACAGAACAGAGGCATTGGAGGCAACGTCACACATCTACGACCATCAGATCTTTGACAAACCTGACAAAAACAAGAAATGGTGAAAGGATTCCCTGTTTAATAAATGGTGTTGGGAAAACTGGCCAGCCATATGCAGAAAGCACAAACTGGAGCCCTTTTTGACACCTTACACTAAAATTAATTCCAGATGGATTAAAGACTTAAATGCAAGACCTAACACCATAAAAACCTTAGAAGAAAACCTATGCAAAACTATTCAGGACATAGGCATAGGCAAGGACTTCATGACTAAAACACCAAAAGCATTGGGAACAAAAGCCAAAATAGTCACATGGGATCTAATTAAACGCCAGAGCTTCTACACAGCAAAAGAAACAATCATTAGAGTGAACTGGCAACCAACAGAATGGGAAAAAATTTCTGTAATCTACCCATCTGACAAAGGACTTATATCCAAAATCTACAAAGAACTAAAACAGATTCACAAGAAAAAAACAAACTCATTCAAAAGTGGGCAAAGGATGTGAACAGACACTTTACAAAAGAAGACATATATGAGGCCAACAAACATATGAAAAAATGTTCATCATCACTGTTCATTAGAGAAATGCACATCAAAACTACACTGAGATACCATCTCATGCCAGTTAGAATGGTGATCATTAAAAAATCTGGAGACAACAGATGCTGGAGAGGATGTGGAGAAATAAGAACACTTTTACACTGTTGGTGAGAGTGTAAATTAATTCAACCATGGTGGAAGACAGTGTGGCCATTCCTCAAGGTCCTAGAAATAGAAATTCCATTTCACCCAGCAATCCCATTATTGGGTATATATCCAAAGGATTATAAATTGTTCTATTATAAGGACACATGCACACATATGTTCACTGCAGCACTGTTTACAATAGCAAAGACTTGGAATCAACCCACATGCCCATCAAAGATAGACTGGACAGAAAAAATGTGGCACATATACACCATGGAATACTATGCAGCCATAAAAATTGATGAGTTCGTGTCCTTTGTAGGGACATGGATGAACCTGGAAACCATCATTCTCAGCAACTTGACACAAGAACAGAAAATCAAACACCACATGTTCTCACTCATAGGCAGGTATTGAACAATGAGAACACATGGACACAGGGAGGGGAGCATCACACACTGAGGTCTGTTAGTGGGGAGGACTAGGGGAGGGACAGTGGGGATTAGGGATTTGGAGAGGGAGAAATGCCAGATATAGGTGATGGGAATGGAGGCAGGAAACCACATTGCCATTTACGTACCTATGCAACAATCTTGCATGTTCTTTACTTATGCCCCAGAACCTAAAATGCAATTTTATATATATATATATAAAATAAAAATACAATTCTATGTTAACTTATAAATTTAATTACACCCAAAAATAAAAACAGGTGTAATTCCCTATAGCTATACAACAAATAAGGCTGATATAGTTCACACAAATAATAAACAAAAAAAAAATTAAAAGGATAAAAACAGTCATAGAAACCCTGAAAAAGAGCAGCAGAGAAAGGAGAAAAGACTAGACCCTATCAGATGTTAAAGTGTATTATGAAGTCTCTACAATTAAAGCAGTGAGGTACTTATCCATGAATACACAATCCAGAACAGAAAAGAAAACAGTGAAATAAAACAGAGTGGGCTGGCTGCAGTGGTTCATGCTTATAATCCCAGCACTTTGGGAGGCCAAGGCAGTAGGATCACTTGAGGCCAGGAGTTCAAGACAAATCTGCTTAACACAGTGAGACCCTGTCTCTAACAAAAAACTTAAAAATAAAAATAAATAGAAAAAATGCATTAAACTTCATAAATGATCAAGGTAGCATCAGGTATCAGTAGGGTTAGAGAAAATACGAGTTTTATAATAAATGACATTAAAACATTTAAATGTTTCAATAGATATAAATGAGGTACAGTCATTTAGAAATAAAATTAGATTTGTGTCTCACATCACACACCAGGTTAAATTCCAAATGAATCTGAAAACTAAATATAAAAACATACAAGCGATAAAAGAAAACACAGGTAAATCCTTTACATTCTGTCACTGAGAAGACACTCCCTAAAGATAATTCAAAAATCCAGAAAAAAAAAAAACTTAAGACATTCAACTAAACAATGATATAACCTTCAGAAGAGAAGAAATAAAACCAACCCTGTTTTCAGATGGCATGGTTTGCCTATGTGAAAAACCCCATAAAATTTACCAAAAAAAAAAAAAAAAAAAAATCCTGTAACTAATGAGTTCAGCAATGTTGCAGGATATAAGATCAAGAATCAAACACATTTCTATACAATAACACTAAACATGTGGAACTCAAGATTAAAAGCACCAATACAATCACTACAAAAGAAATGAAGGAAGAATATTTTTAACAAAACATGTACAAGATGATATGTTTTCTGAAAACTACAAAATGCTGATGAAAGAAACAGAAAAAGACCTAAATAAATGGAAGACATATTGTGTTCATGTACTGGAAGACTCAACATAGCAAAGAAGGCAATTCTCCCAAAATGACCTATAGATTTAATGTAACTTGTATCAAAATCCCAGCATGATTTCTTTTAGACATAGACACATTTACTCTGAAATTTATACATAAAACACAGGACCCAGAATAGCCAAAATAATTTTTTAAGTGAGATTAAAATGAGTTTTACAACAATAAAATACAGTAGCCATAAGCTAATGATAGAGAGGAATCACTCTGTCCAATATTAAAGCTTGCTCCATTATAAAGCTGCATAATCAACAAAGTATAATACTAGCAGAGGGGTATACACATACCAACAGGACAGAATAAGAGATTCCCAAAAAGCCCACACATATATGCCCAGCTGGTTTTTTTTTAACAAAGGTACAAAAGCAATTCAACAAAGGAAGAATAGCCTTTTCAACAAATACTGCTAGAGCAACTGGACAAACATAAGCAAAAAAAAATAATAGTATCTTGACCTAAAACTCATACTTCATTAAAAAATTAATCATAAATTAAAATGTAAAATATAAAACTTTATATAGTTTATAAGTTTATAAAGTTTTATAACTTTATCAAATACAAATCTAAGAGAAAACCTTCAGGGCCTGGGACTAGGCAAGGAGATCTTATCCAAAAAGCACAATTTATAAAAGGAAAAATTGAAAAATTGGACCTTAGCAAAATTAAAAACTTTAATTTTGAGAAAGACTATTAAGCGGATGAAAAGGTAAGCTACAGACCAGGAGAACGTATTTCCAAACTACATATGCAACAAAAGACTCACACCTAAAACATACAAGTACTCTTGATATCCATCACGTAAAAAGGCAAACAATCCAATCAGAAAAATAGGTAAAATGTGTACATATATTCCAGTAAGCAGTTATACAGATGGCAAATAAACACATGAGATGTGCAACATCACTATCCATTAGGAGAATTAAAAACATCTATATATCAGATATCACTACACGCCTATCATAATAGCTAAAAGAAAAAACAGTGAGGACATCAAATACTGACAAGGATTCAGAGAAACTGGATTACTCATACATTGTTGATGGGAATGTAAAATGGTACACCCATTTTAGAAAAGAGCATAAAGGTTTCTTACAAAACTAACCATTACAATCCAGCAACTGGACTCTTGGGCATTTATCTCAGGAAAATGAAAACTTATGTTCAAACAAAAACCTGTACTCAAATGTTTATAGTAGCTTCATTTCTAGTAACCCCAAATTGGAAACAACCCAGATGTCCATTAACTGCTGAATGGTTAAACAAATTGTGGCATATCTAAACGAATGTAGATGTTTGTATTTGCAAAAAGAAACAATGAAAGAACTAGTCCATCGTACAGGGAATAAAAAATGTTGACGGGAAAGAGGTGGAAGCCTATAGTTTAAAACTTGAAACTATGCAAATGTTTTACATGCAGAAACAAAAACGGGAATCACTAAAAGATGAAAACAAACTAAAATAAATGAACCTCACTGTGTATCAAGTTGGTGACATAATCCACAGAAAATATTTTAAAAATTATTCCAACGGACCTTAAAACATAGCATTTTTACTATCTTCAGTGAAATACAGTCTAATGACAAAAAGAATCTACAAAGAAATGCTACACTTCACCCAGTAATAATACTGATGTTGTTACTTTAAATCTGTGTTTTAAACATATTTATGTGCAACACACACACACACACACACACACACACACACACACACACAGATAGGGCTCAAAGTCATTATATTAATGTTAATACTGGAAAACATTTTCAACTTAAAAAAAAGTACAAAATGAAAGAAGTTAGAACCTCCCAAATCAAATTTGAACTGGAAATAGCAGTATGAATTCAAGGTATTTTTTCTCTTAAACAGTTTTTTCCTAGTTCAATTGCCTGGAAGGATCTAAAAGAAATGACGATCTGGTAACAAGAAGTAAGCATCTCTATTTTCCAATTATTCACTCTGAACATCATTCCTCGACTAAGGCATGACAGATTAATTCATTTTCCTATGCCAAAGAGCAAGAAAACAAAGAATGGGGTCATGTCAAAGGAGCACAGGAGCGGGAGCTAGCCTAAAGGGGCTCCCACTTGCCTAAGATAGAACCATCTGGCATCACAAAGAATGACTACTGAAGTCATTTGAAACACAATGAATAAAGAGACTAATGTTTATAAATGCTTTTTGTTTTTAAAAAAGAAGAAATTAATTAGACACCTGGAGGTATATAACAACTCATTACGCTGAAAACTGGTGATTAAAAGGAAAGAATTAAGCATTTATCTTGCTTTTCCAGTAGAACTGTATTTCAAAGTAACTAAAAAGCTCAAATAGATGAAGAAAATTTTATCCAGGAAAATTACAGCTAGTAAATGTGAAAGGAATGGTAAGATGAGAGAAATCCAATTTTGATACTTCTACTGAAATAGTTTATTTTAACAATGGTTATCTTTGGATATTAACACTATTAATGAAAAGTGGATGGCTTTACAAATAAGTTGTCACCACCACATTTTGTGCCTTCTGAAGTGATAAAATACAAAATATATGGCACCACCTAGCGAGAGGTCTTTCTAAAAAATTAATGGAAGCCAGGAGTTAAAGACCAGCCTAGGCAACACAATGACACATTGACCCTAAAAAAAAAGAAAAGTTAAAAATAAGCCAGGCATGGATGAACACACCTGTAGTTTCAGCTACTTGGGAGGCTAAGATGGGAAGATCACTTAAGCCCAGGAAATTCAAGACTACAGTGAGCCTTGATTGTGCCACTGCATTCCAGCCTGGGCAACGGAGCAAGACCCTGTCTCAAAAAATAAAAATAAAAAAATCAAAAATCTAAAAAAGGCTCTCTGTTTAACTCCCAGTATACATAAAGTATGACAAATAGAGGAATTAATCAAATGCAACTACAGAAAAGCAAGTGGACATATCCAGAATTGGAGAGCTTCTTCAAGACAAATGATCTGATTTCTTCAACAAGTCAATGGATAAAAGGAAAACAGGAAGAGGATGGGAAGACTCTCCCCTCCCCTTCTCCTTCCCCATCCCCGTCCCCTTCCCCTCCTCCTTCTCCTTCCCCTCCCCCTCCCCCGTCCTCTTCTTTTTTTTTGTTAAAGAGCCAGGGTCTTGCTCTGTTGTCCACGATGGAGTGCAGTGGCACAATCATTGCTCACTGCAGGCTTGACATCCTGAACTCAAGCAATTCTCTTGCCTCAGCCTCCAAAGTAGTTTGGACTACAGGTGCATACCACCATACCCGGCTAATAGAAGACTTCTTGATAAAAAGAATTTTAAAGGGACATAACAACAAATACAATAAGTGGTTGGATCCTGATTCAAACATACTAACTATAAAAAGACATTTTTTTAGAAAACTGAAAATTAAATATGGACTAGTTATTAATTATATTTAAAGAATTACTGCTAAATCTGTTAAGTAAAATAATGACATTGTGGCTATTAGAGAAAATGTCTCTGGCAGGGCAGCAAAGATAGCCTCAAATGATCCCAATCACCCAGTATTCACACTACTGTGTAATTCTACTTAATTGTAATTTCATCTCATTGAGTGTAGTTTGGCCTAATGACTTGTTTTTAACCAAGAGAATATAGCAAAGGTGATGGAACATCATTTCTGGGCCTAGGCTACATAAAACTGTGACTTCCACCTCACTAGCAGACTTTCCTTTGTTGGCACTGATGAAGCAAAACACCACATTAGAGATGCCCACATGGCAATGAACTGAGAACGACCTCTAGGCAACAACTTTCAAGAAACTGAATCCTGCCAACAACCACATAAGCTTCTAAGCAGATCCTTCCCCACTCAAGCCTTTAGATGAAACCACAGCCCCAGCCACCATCTTGACTGCAGCCTTAGAGACCTGGAGCAGAAGACCTCTCAAATCTATGTCCAAACTCTGGACCCACATCACCTCTTGAGATAATTAATGTGTATTGTTTTAAGCTGCTAAGTTTGTAGTAATTTGTTAGAGATTAATAGATAACTCAGGCCAGGTGCAGTGGTTCATGCCTGTAATTCCAGAACTCTGGGAGGCTGAGGTGAAAGAGTGCTTGAGTCCAGGAGTTTGAGACTAGCCTGTGCAACTTAGCGAGACCCCCATCTCTACCCAAAAAAAATATATATTTTTAATAAAATAATGAAATAAAAAATAATAAAATGTCCTCTTCTTCATGTATACTGAAAGAGTTAGGAATAAAATAAAATAACTTATATTTACTTTAAAATATATCAGAAGAAAGAAAAAGAGGTGAGTGCAAATACAGGTCGAAAATTATAGAATGTCATTGTAGTACTGTTAGTTACCATTACTCAAAGCAAAACTCAAGTCAACTTATTAGTACTAAGCGCCTGAAAATGTTTGAGCATGTAGTAATTAACTCTAAGGACTCAAAGCACTTTGGGAACACATACCTACATACTCCACGCAAATGAATGGAGCAACCACTGGGAAAAAAGAATGGCAACAAAATAAAACAAACATTCCTATACAGAATAATGATAAAATAGGAAATTCTCAATAAACAAATATAAAACTAAAAAGCTCACTAATGTGATTTGGTGTCTTCCCAAAACAAACAAAAAATCTATCTCCTGAGACATTAATATAAAAAAAGTTTCAACTGCTGAATATCTCAGAAGGCTTGAATTATCAATCTTTTCAGTAAATAAATGGTCCCTCAGAATATATTTCAAAATTAAGAACTACTCCCTTTTTACCTAATGCAAAGATGATTAAATTTGGACATGCTCTAGCAATGATTTACTGCTTAGTAAACACATTCTTCAAACCTCAGACAAAATAACAATATTCACAGAGGGATTACAAAGATTTAAGGTGTAGTAACTCACGTCTACAATCCCAGCACTTTGGGAGGCTGAGGCAGACGGATCAGGAGGTCAAGGGATTGAGACCATCCTGGCCAATGTGGTGAAACCCCATCTCTACTAAAAACACAAAACATTAGCTGAGCATGGTGGCACATGCCTGTAGTGCCAGCTACTCAGGAGGCTGAGGCAGGAGGCAGAGGTTGCGGTTAGCTGAGATTGTGCCACTGCACTCTAGTCTGGCTACATAGCGAGATGCCACCTCAAAAAAAAAAAAAAAAAAAGACTTCAGAAATCAAACTGTTTCTAAGCACTCTCAAAGGCTTCATTTATATGTAATTAATTTTACTAAAATAAGCAATATCATCTAATTATATCAACTTCTTAAAATATCTGCTGGGCAACAATTTAGCTAATTATGAACTATAATATGTAGATGCAGGGGAGGGTGTATGTCTTTAAAACATTACTCTGTAATATCAACTCTTTGCTATCTTGCATCAAAAAAGAATCTAAATCCCTAATTTTGTATGAGGAAAAACAATAAAAGGTTAGAGAATCTAAATCCCTAATTTTGTATGAGGAAAAACAATAAAAGGTTAGAGAAACTAAATGACTGATCTAAAATTACCAATTAATTAGTGGTAGAACTGGGATTAGAGCTTGAGTCTCTGGTTCTAAGTCAGTGTTCTCTCAATACCAAAGTTTCAATTCTTTCATGTTTTTGTTTGCACCAGATCCAGCTTTTGCCACAGTTTAATACAGTAATTTAAACTGTACTAAGGATGACAGGTCGAACCAATATTAACTAATCCAAATCTAATTACTTAATGAGAATTCTCCTCTCATCCCCCTAACAGGTACCTCTGACCAAGGTCCTAAGTCCTGTGGTAAAGCATGTTTTAAACTCTCTTCCTCAGAGATACCTGAGAGGAGCTACAAATATTTTAAAATTACATTTGTGAGACCCTGTCTAAAAATAAAAAAATAAATCCAACAACTATATTTAACTCTTTAAACTATTAAAAAATTCAAAAGTATTATAGTTCAAATATTACCACAATGGATAATACCCTGTATAAAAACTTGTGTATCTTGTATTTTGTGTTAAGTTTGGAATAAAACTTCTCCCAGCATCTCTGCATATACGTGAATTATTTTCTACCTGTGTCCCTGATTAATGGCTGTAGTTGTAAGCTGGTCTTTCAAAAACTCATTTCTATATATGTCTGTTCACATAAAATTCACAAATAAATTCATACCTAGAACACATCTGATAAATAGGCAAGGCTGTTTGGTTTTAATGCTCTCTCCATAGATTAATAAGAGATATGTCATATGGCAAATCATAATATGGATTGCTGTAGCACAGAATATAAGTTTGGAGCGCTTTTCTGTTTAAATTATTATACGGAACATGAGCAGTTCAGTGGCACAACTGAAATGAAGTTTATTAGAGGTAATAACTCTCCTCACTCAACTGTCAGACGACCTACACTTACGTATCTTAGAGCTCTCAGCCTTTCTTTGTTGAATTCAAAATATTCATCAGTTCACAAAATATTAGTTTGTTACTATACTATGACTGCCTCACATGCCAGCCAACATGTTTCAAAAGCACTACTGTCTTTATAATTTAGTATCCGTTTTGCAATTTAAAAAACATTATTGCACTGTATGAATGGAAAATAGAAATACAAAAGCCTACTATTAATATTAATCCACTTAAAACAATAATGGGCACCAGATTATCCAAAGAAAACTTCATGTACTAGATTCAACCAGTTAAAGCACAAACGAAATGCTGAGAAAACAGTTTTTAAAATCACATCAAAAGCTAAAAGTAAAGGTGTGCCAATTATGGATTTATCCATAATTATCACCTCTAAAGTCACCCTTTTTGTCTCCTCTTTGAAAACGGATTTGGGCCCTTTTTTCTTTTTTCCTTTACCAGCTGGCACAATGTTAAACCGTGTCAGTAAGAGGTTTAACAGCAAGGCACAGCAAGTAAGGGTTTTTTTGTCGTTGGGGCGTTTTTGTTTTTGTTTGGCTTCTTGGTTCAGGTATCCTTGCCCTGCATGCTCTTGCAGCATATATAGCTCCTCTAACTCTTCATTCCTGCCATACAGGTTTCTCTGGCATCAGGCTCCAGCAGCATATACAGCTTCAATGCCCAGTTCCTGTGCCTAAGCAGCTTCCCTAGCACCAGGTTCCCACATCTGAATACATACTAATTACGGGTATTTTTGCACTTAGTCTCTTGACATTCAGCAAGCCTGTTCAAACTAATGACCTCAACCAAGGCTTTCTTTAGCTCAGAAATTTTACTGGTTTTTTTTTTTTTCCCTTTATTTCTATTTTTTTCTAATCTCTTTCTGGGCCTATTATCAGGTAGAAGGTGCAGGGGTACAGGGCTGCTATATACAATTATGCAGTTTGTACTGTGCACTAGAAGATCCCACTGAAGAGTGAAAGCTGAAATTCAGCCTGTGTCCCACCCATCAAGTCTTACATCCTGGTCAAAGAGCATCATCTGCTCATTAAGCCATGCGTCCTGAAGGTGAGAGAAAGTAGACCTTCAGGATCAAGGCTAGCCTCCATGTTCAACTTTTCATTTTTAAAAAATTTGCAAGTAACCCAGTGCACAAGCTTTTCTGCTCAAGTACCCTCTCAACTAATTTTGAAAATCTAGGCACATCCTCAACACCTTTAGATTGCAAAAACACTTCCGGCCTTAAGTATTTCAAATAAGGGATATTCGACCTGGACTGTTCCTGTATTGTTAACTTTTTTTTAACCACCTTCCAAATTACCTGACAAAAATAGTATGCATAATGAGCTATCTTTAAAAATTATTTATGATCTATCACGCCAGGCACAGTGGCTCATGCCTGTAATCTCAGCACTTAAGGAGGCCAAGGTGAGCGGATCGCCTGAGGTCAGGAGTCCATGACCAGCCTGGCCAACAGGGTGAAACCCCAATCTCTACTAAAAATACAAAAAAAAATTAGCCAGGTGTAGTATTGCGTGCCTGTAATCCCAGCTACTCAGGAGGCTGAGGCAAGAGAATCGCTTGAACTCAGGAGGCAGAGGTTGCAGTGAGCCAAGATTGCATGCCAGCCTGGGTTGACAGAGCAAGATCTGTCTCAAAAAAAAAAAAAAATGATTTATGATCTAGCAACTAAAAAATTGATTAGGTCCTCCTTTTGTTTAAAAGAATTGAGAATCACCTTTTTTGCATTTAACAAGCAACGAGTAATGACAATACTGCTGGTGAATAGACCACATTTTTGAAGAGCAAGGGCATAAACCACAGGTAAGTTCTTAGGCAGATCGATTTTAGGAAAGAATCCACAAATAGTAAGACTTAGGAAACTCAACCTTTTAAAACTATTTTTTGCCCAGGTAACCAGTGGAAGGTCTACATGCAATCCCAGGGATAAGCATGCCTGAATTTGAAGATGCTCAAAATTAGCTACTAAAAACTGACATTGCTGGGTCATAAGAGTATTTAAAATTTTTAAAGACTTAACTTTATTCACATCACTTTTCTATTTAAAAACCCTTTGATGGCTCCTCACTTTTAAAAAAATAAAACTCAAACTCACTAACATGGGACATAGGATCCTACATAATTTGTGTTTATAATCAAAGCAATTTACACAAACACAACTCTATTTTTTTCTTATTTAAGAGTAGAATTTGTTATTTGCTAAAATGAGATAATATTTAAAACTTCAGGCAATACCAAAAAAAAAGGCACTTAAAAAATAAAAATCACCCCAATTACTACAACACAGAGATAATCACTTAATATTTTGGTAAATTTCCTTGCAATCTTTTCTATATACACAGGCATACAAATCATGTGCGTGTGTTTTTAAAATATAAATCGAATCAAACCATTTTAAAATCAGGGCTTTTTGTTTTTTTTGTTTGTTTTTTACCATTTTCTCTTTTACATGGCAGTGTATCTGAAACATTTTCTCTATATCATTAAAAAATATTCCAGAACTTACATTGTTGTAGCAGCCCAATAGCCTATCACAATTCAAGGATATATCAAAAAACTGTCTCACTAAATCCAATGAATCTCTGGGCAACACATCTCTATCAAGAGCATTAGATACTTGCTAGAAGATTAATTTGCAATTCACACATTCTCAGATTTATATAAAAAATAAGTGCTGCCCTGTATGCCCTGGAAAAGGTTAGAAAAAATTCAAAATATCTTAATTTCCTCAAAGGCGTAAAATAAAATTCAAAGAGTTCTATTTTCAATATATTTAAATTTTTTACAGAGAATAGTACATCCCTTAAATGCATTTCTGATAAGTGCTTATTATCTTCTGATATGCAGAATCATAAAGAAACTATCAACAGAAGGGAGTTCACTAACAAATAATGAGGAGAATAAATGTTAATTATGCAGAGAGAAAAGTGGCAAGTGACTAACAATATCAGCCAAGCTACCTTCAATAAACACTATCTTATAATACTGTAACTATGAAATACACCTTAACAAAAACTGAAAAAACTTAATAAAATCATTAAAAAGGGTGAATGTGGAGAGAAATAAGGACAAAGACACCATTTCATATAAGCAAAGTCTAAGAAAGAAGTACATGATAGAGGATCCAGCCCATTAAGTGCCTTGTATAAACTTTAGGGAAAAGTCTACCTCCAAGCATCTTTCTGGTTATGATATGCTACACTAACCAATTTCCTAAATTGGAGCTGCTGAATAGGCAGCACATGGGTAAGGATAAATTCCCACATTCAAGAAATGCAAAAAAATGGCTAAAGAAATTAAATCAGTACCCAAAGAAAGGTGTAGCTCATTTTCCTCTTTCAAAGTTTCCCCTCAAGCCTCACCCAACAGTGGAAGTACCATTCTCTGAATTTCAGTTCTGCAGCATTTACTGCTTTTGTCACTTTCTCAAACAGTCTTTGCTGCCTCCTAGTGAACCATGTATGGACAATGCATCATCAGAGATTCTCTCTTCTACCTTCTAATAGATCAGGCTATTATCTGCAATCAGTAAGCACCTAATAATCTGTTTATGGTAAAAATAGGAATTTGAAAAGCTGTAATTGCTATTCAAATACCACTATGTAGCAATAAAAATATAAATTTTTTTTAAAAGGTTTGTCTTTAACCTGTCACCCATCATAGCATTTGTAGAAATGGAGATCTCCATAGATGCTAAAGACTTAAACTTTCAGACCTACATGTATGAATTTTCCATTCATCTGAAACCGTAAGATCTGGAAGAAACTACTTTATTAAACTAGAAGTTACATTGAGCTCTTCAAAAATCTATGTCTCTCACTTCCCAGTCATCAATGCTAAAAGAAACAAAGAGAAAAGTTTTTTTTTTTAATGTATGTCTCATTTTGTACAAGGAAAGAATTCATAAGCAAGTTTCACTGCTTCCAAAAATATCTTCCATTTGATATTTCACATATAAACAAATGATATAAATTTTAGGGAAAAACACAGTGACTTTGAACTACTGTCCCCAGCACAAACTGCTGAGTAAAGTATGATACGTATGTGTACCTATGTGTGTACATGTATGTACACTGATAGGTAAGTATCCTCAAAGATGAAGGCAGGGAGCTAATTTATGTATTCTCAACAAAAATAAGGAAAAAAAAGGACTAGCTAAACTGTCGCACATTTGAAGTCAAGCAATTTGCTATCTAATCCCAAATGATTACTTTCCTTACAGGGTTTCAATTTATATGCACTAATCAGTTTCTTGATACTACACAGTACAGAAAGAAAAATCAACAACAAATCTGGCATTTTCTCAAATAACTAAACCAGAGATAGCAAATGTCCCAGAAATTCCACTGCTAAGACATATACCCAAGAAACAAAAACATGTCTACAAAAATCTTGTACAAATGTTTATTATAGCAGCATTATTCACAATAGCCAATAAGTGGATATAATCCAAATGTCTATCAACTAATGCAGAGATCCCAAACCCCTAGGCCACAGATCAGTATCAGTTCAGTTCCTATTAGGAACTGAGACACACTGCAGAAGGTGAGCGGCAGTGGGCTAACAAGCATTACAGCCTGGGCTCTGCCTCCTGTCACATCAGCGTAGGCACTAGATTCTCATAGGAGCACCAACCCTACTGTGAACTGCGCATGCAAGGGATCTAGGTTGGGTACTCCTTATGAGAATCTTTGTGTTGTTATTGTTTTGTGTTTTTGGTTTTGTTCCTTATAAGAATCTAATGCCTAATGATCTGAAATGCAATTTCATCCTGAAACCATCCTTCCCACCACCCCCATCCGTGGAAAAACTGCCTTCTACAAAGCCAGTCCTTGGTGCCAAAAAGGTTAGTGACCACTGAACTAATGAATAATGTGGTATATCCATCCATACAATAGAATACTACCAGCCATAAAAAGGATGTAGTAGTGATACATGATACAATACAGATGAACTTTGAAAACAATATCATAAATGGAAGCCAATCACAAAAGGCCATATGTTATACAACTCCATTTACAGAAAAAGCCTGAAATAGGCAAATCTATAGACACCGAAAGTAGTTTACTGGTTGCCTGGGGATGGAAGAATAAGTGGGTAACAGCCAAAGACTACAGTTTTTCTTTTGAGATAATGAAAATGTTCTAAAATTGACTGCAGTAACGGTCACATCTGTGAATCTATCAAAAATCCTTTGAATCAAATACCCTAAAGTAGATGAATTATATGATACGTAAATTACATCTCAAAAACACTATTACATTTAAAAAATCAAACAACAAATAATTATGTTCAAAGAATTAGAGGAAATGATCCCTATCTTAAAATTAATCAAAATACTGATATTCAAAAACTATTAAAAGCTGCTAGGCAAATCAAGTTCTGTAATAAACTGCACTCTATAAATTTTTCAAGGTCTCATTAAAAATGTTATCTGTAAAATCATAAATAATTTCATAATAAAAATCTTTTAAAACTCCAAGATTTAAATAAGAAGCTTTCTATTGTTCCAAGTCTTTTCAAATATAGTACCTCCACCCTAGAGATAAACAATTTCATTTAAGATTTTGCTGAAACTCATTTAAAAAATACAGAATGGACTTAAAACACTAATGTGACATTCTGCATATGGCTGATATGACTCCTTACAAAACCAGAACTGCATTAAAAAGTGAAAAGTAATCAAAATGGCTAATTAATTTGCTCACTCATTTCACAAATATTATGCTTGAACTACAATGATGATGGAGGAAAATTCCATACCTTCTATGGAGTTTTTGGTCTAACTGGGAAAACAGTTATGAATCAAGTAATTATACATTTTAATACATAATTACAGGAGGCCAGGTGCAGTGGCTCGCACCTCTAATCCCAGCACTTTGGGAGGCCAAGGTGGGTACATGAAACCCTGTCTCTACTAAAAATGTAAAAATTACCTGGGTGTGGTGGTGCACACCTATAGTCCCAGCTACTTGGGAGTCTAGGGCAAGAGAACAGCTTGAACCTGGGAGGCAGAGGCTACAGTAAGCCGAGATCACACCACTGTACCCCAGCCTGGGTGACAGAACGAGACTCCATCTCACATTCACAAACACACACACACGTAATTACAAATTGTAAAAAGTGATATACCAGATAGGTACATGTTGCTATGAAAGCATTTAATTGTAGGGGCAGGGGAATGGGTGCCAGATCAATGGGGAAAGAGGGTCAGCCAGGATTTCCTGAGAAAGTAACATTTTAGCTGACAGATGAAGTTAGATTTTATGACGTTTCTAATGGAACTGCTTAATCAAGAGAGTAAAGTGAAGAAAGATGACAGTGACAGGAAAGGAAAAGGAACATATCCAGGCTTGCTTAAAATAGCTTATTATAGCATTTCTATGTACATAAGACAACCTCCTTAACAACAAATACATGGGTGATATTGACCATAATTAATATTAGTTATGCTGGCTGGGCGCAGTGGCTCACACCTGTTAGCCCAGCACTTTGAGAGGTCAAGGCAGGTGGATCACAAGGTCAGCAGTTCGAGATCAGCCTGGCCAACATAGTGAAACCCCATCTCTACCCCCCAAAAAAAAAAAAAAAATTTAGCAGGGCATGGTGGCATGTACCTGTAATCACAGCTACTCGGGAGGCTGAGGCAGGAGAATTGCTTGAACCAATTGCTTGGAGGTTGCAGTGAGCTGAGAGCACACCACTACACTCCAGCCTGGGTGACAGAGTGAGACTCCGTCTCAAAAACAAACAAATAAATAAATAAATATAAATATTAATCATACTAAAAGAAGTAGGAATACTTTTGAAGTACTAAATATTAACATTTACAAAATCAAAGTTTACACCAAACCCAAGTATCTTCCTTCTAAACATATATCTTCACATAAATATGATTCCATAAAAGTTCTAATAAAAAGGCGGCTAATTTAAAATTCATATTATCTGAAGGGAAAATACTAATGGAAAGATTAAACTCTCAAAAAAAAATTTTTTTTTTTTTTTGAGACCTGAGTCTCACTCTGTCACTCAGGCTAGAGTGCAATGGCATGACTTTAGCTCGCTGCAACCTCGGCCTTCTGGGTTCAAGCAATTCTCATGCCTCCACCTCCCAAATAGCTGGGAGCACAGGTATGCACCACCACGTCCTGGTAATTTTTGTATTTTTAGTAGAGATAGGGTTTCACCGTGTTGACCAGGCTGGTCTCAAACTCCTGACCTCAAGTGATCTGCCCACCTTGGCCTCCGAAAGTGCTGGGATTACAGGCATGAGTCACCACACCCAACCGATTCTCAATTTCTTAACCTTAAACAAGTCTCAAAATAAATGTGCAAATCACCAACAAAGCCAAAAATAAAATCCCATTTTAACTCTTAGTCAATAAGCATTTAAAACAACTACTTAACAATCACTTCTCAGCCTTTTGGCTAAGATCAAGAATAAATACTGCTAACATATAGTGACCCTTGAACTTAGTTGACCCTTGAACAACTCAGGGGCACAGGCACCAACTCCAATGCAACTGAAAAGCCTTGTATGACTGTTGACTCCCATAAATCTTAACTGCTAATAGCTTACTGTTGACCAGAAGCCTTTTCAATAACATGAACAGCCAATTAACACATATTTCATGCTACATGTATGACATACTATATTCTTACAATAAGCTAGAAAAAGGAGATTGTTATTAATTATAAGGAAGAGAAAAATATTATTCATTAAATGAAAGTGGATCATCATAAAGATCTTCGTCCTTGTCATCTTCAGGTTGAATAGGCTAAGGAGGAGAACGAGAAGGGATTGCCTTTCTGTCTCCGGGTGGCAGAAGCAGAAGAAAATCATGTATAAGTGGACCTCCAAATTCAAATCCATGTTGTTCAAGGGTCAACTATATTTATGTTCCACAATTTTTTTCCCATCAGATAGCAAGAGTAAGCCGTTAATGAAGGAAAATACTGAGCAAGAGACCAAAAAACTCTGGGGATCAAGTCTTTTATTATTACATTAAAATAACTATGAGAAACTCATAGGCCTATAAGATACAACACTCTATTCCAAAAGAACGCAGAAAGATTTCTGCTTTTGAATATAATAGAATAGTCTGTAATAGACCAACACTCCCTCTTAAACTAGAAAACCTGTATTAAATTGGGAGAAAGTTCTTAAACTGTAAGAGACTTTCTGAGGTAGCTAAGACTTCAAGGTGGCAAGGAACTCACTAAAGGTATCTCATTCTGTGCCGCTTTCCTTTTCAAGGTATGTCACCTATTTCTTTAATGGTGCAGGGCAAGGTGCTGAGAAGCCCAACAAGGACAGCCACTAGGAGGCAGAGAACTCAGCAAAGCTTTTGGCAATTTCAAGGGAGTAGGGGACAAAACTTGGTAAGACAAGCTAAGTTGACCAAGAGGAGTCAAGATCCCACAGTGTAAGAGCGCACAGAAGAACAAATCTGACAGTACTGATTTTCCTCGAGGGATTTGTCAGCTTTTAAACTGCACAAGGCAAAAGGCTAAAAAGCCAGCAGAAAGCAATTAAAAAGGAAGACGGAGCTTTTAAAACTCTCATGAGTCTGGAGAGGAAAAAAGCTAGAGAAGCCCTAAAAACACCCAATCTCTTAACTGAGATCCCTAGAGGGCTACCAAGTTGGAGCAAATTACAGGTAGAACAAGCTTTATAAGGCTGAAAACCCAACCTCAGGTCAGCTCAGTACTTGACAGCTTCAGTGATCTCTATCTGCCTGCAAGAAGATGGGTGAATGTGAAGATGTATAAATCTATCCGGAGAAATGCATCATTATGGATACAAAATTTGTATCTAAAATTCTGCATATGATGTCTGGCACTCAATCAAAAAGTTGCCTAGTAATAATTATTACTATTCTGTTATCAATATATAATAATATACAATATAATATATAATTCAATAATATATACTTAACATACATTAATATACAAATACATTAACTATTATTATTATTTGGTCTAACAAGATGCAAAACCAAAAAAAAAAAAAAAAGATGATGGAAATAGGCCTATAGGTAATCCAGATAGTGGAGTTTTCAGACACAGACTTTAAAGTAATTTGATTAATATGCTCAAAAAATAGGTAACAAGAGATTTTTTTCCCCTGGGAATTAGAATCTACCTTAAAAAGAGAGAGAACCAAATAAAAATTCTAAAACGAAAAAGTGCTATAACTAAAATTAAGAATAGATGGGTTAAAAACCAGGTTGGACATAGTTAAATATAGAATAAGTTAACTGAAATATAGGCAAGTAAAAACTATATAGAATGGAGTAAAAGGAGGAAAAAAATTATAAAAATAACAAGAAAGCAGGAGACACATGGGAAATGATCGAAAGTATAATAAAGATTTAACTGGAGTTGCAGAAGAAAGGAGACAAAAATGGGGCAGAAACAGCATTTTTTAAAAGTTAAAATTTTTTCACAACTCATCAGTCATACTACAAATTCAAGAGATGCCAGAAACTCCAGAGTACAAACAAAGAAAACCATTCTTAGGTGCATCACTGAAAAAGAGAAAGACACTTAAAGGAAAAGAGAAAGACAAAAAGAAAGCCAACTTAACAAAAAATGCACATTACCCTCCAAGAAGCAACAATAAGCCTGACAGCTGATTTTGCAACAAAAACAATGGAAGCTAGAAGACAATGAGCTGAGATCTTTAAAGTGCTTCAAGAAAATAATGCTAATAACACAGAATTCTACAGTCAATTAATATATTCTTTAAAGATGAAAATAAATAGATTTCAAAACAAGCAAAAACTGAGATTTCAGTACCACCAAACTCCTCAAAAGGAGTTCTTCAGACAGAGGAAAATTAATATCAGATGGAAGCATGTAAATACAAAAAGGAATAAAGAACAATGGAAAGGGCAAATATTAACTGTACAAAATAGTCTCTGGATTTAAATGTAGACTTGAAATGCATGACAATGATAACATAAAAGCAGGAGAGTGATAAATACCATTAAAGTGTTCTAGGGTCCTAACAGTGACTGAGATGCTGTTTTTCAAAATCCTAATGAATATGCAACTCTAATGTACCACAGGGGTGCTTGTGGTAATCTAGTGTAACCACCAAAAGAATAGTAAAGAATATATAACTAACAAGCTAACAGAAAGGGAGGAATTAAATAATATATTTTAAAACACTTGATTAATCCAAAAGAAGGCAACAATGGAGAGAAAATAAAATATAGAACCAGTAGGACAAACAGAAAACAATAAAATGATAGGCATAAACCCCAATTTATCAATAATTATATTAAATGTTAATGAGCTAAATATACTTCAGATTTAATTAAAAACAGGCAAACAGAAATCTGTTTATTCTTAACAAGAAACAGACCTCAAATATAAAGCTAGAGGAGCATTAAAAGCAAAAAGAAAGGGAAAGTTATACTATGCAAGCAAACAGTAGCCAAAATAAAGCAGGTGTAGCTATACTAAGCCTTTGAGGCAACAAACAAGAAGTGTTACTAGAGATAAAAAGGGACATGTTATAGTGATGAAGAGCCAATTTACTAGAAAGATATAAGTTTGTATGTGCCTAGTAACATGACTTCAAAATACATAAACCATATAGTTTAGTTCTTTAGAGAACTAAAAGGAGAAATACACAAATCCATAATCACAGTAAGATATATTCAACTCTTAACCTCAAGACACCTCTCTCTGTGTAATAAATAGAACTATTTGCCCATCTGCTCAAAAAATTGTACATAAACCTGGCAAAAGTATTTCTACACAAGAAGCTGATGTCCACAAAAGAATTGTTACTTGTGAAAAGTCACAAATGTCTAATTCTAGGAATTAGCCACAAAGACTCAAATTCTCCGGCTGGGCGCGGTGGCTCAAGCCTGTAATCCCAGCACTTTGGGAGGCCAAGGCGGGTGGATCACGAGGTCAAGAGATTGAGACCATCCTGGTCAACATGGTGAAACCCCGTCTCTACTAAAAATACAAAAAATCAGCTGGGCATGGTGGCGCGTGCCTGTAATCCCAGCTACTCAGGAGGCTGAGGCAGGAGAATTGCCTGAACTCAGGAGGCAGAAGTTGTGGTGAGCCGAGATTGCGCCACTGCACTCCAGCCTGGGTAACAAGAGCAAAACTCCATCCCCCCCCCCAAAAAAAAAAAAGACTCAAATTCTCATCCTGCATCTATCTCATATATTTCTTCCATCCTGAGTGTTTTTATTTTTCTGAAGTTCTAACAATCCCAGACTAAAATACACAGAACTTTCAGTGGCCAGTACGGTTCCCAAGCAAGGCCAGTGTCCTTAAATCTCAGTTTAAAGTAGGGAAAGAAAAGAAAGGGCATAATAGTCTCCAGTCTCCTGGGAGTTGCATTCCTCCAAACTAGTGGTTCACAAATTGTGCGCTGCAGGAGGCTACAGAATTATAACAATACCTCAAATCCATTTGTACAACCATCTTTATCTGTACACCAAATACACATTAAATTTCATAAATATGTCCTGTTTTTCAACTATATGTAATTAACAAAAATCAAAATTCACTTAAAAGCTAAAATAAAGGGCTAGAGGAGGAAGAAAAAAAGTTATTGGGAGTATTATCACTTCTGAATTATAAGCATTCTCCAGACACCTTGAACGACCTCTGATTTAAACATTTTTTCTTCCCAATTACCAAGGAAAATGCCAAAACGAACCCAGACTACCCAGAGTGCTGTCTGTCTACACAGATAGAAGGAAAATAAACTGATGTCTTTAATCCAGCAACTCAACATCTAGGGATCTATCACCAATGAGTTCAAAATTTTTTTCTGACCCGGGTGCAGTAGCTCACGCCTGAGCTACTTTGGGAAGCCGAGGCGCATGAATTACCTGAGGTCAGGAGTTCAAGACCAGCCTGACCAACATAGAGCAACCCTGCCGCTACTAAAAATAAAAAAATTAGCAGGGCGCGGTGGCACATGCCTGTAATCCTAGCTACCTGGCAGGCTAAGATAGGAGAATCGCTTGAACCTGGGAGGTGGAGGTTGTAATGAGCTGAGACAGTGCCACTGTATTCCAGCCTGGGTGACAGAACCAGACTCCTTCTAAAAAAAAAAAATTGGCCAGCCATGGTAGCATGAGTCTATAGTTCCAGTTACATGCGAACTGAGGCAGAAGGACTGCTTGAGCCCAGGAGGTCAAGGCAGCAGTGAACTATGATCATGCCATTGCACGCCAACATGAGTGACAGAGCAAGACCCTGTCCCTTAAAAAAAAAAAAAAAGACAATATAGAAGAATATTTAATAGCATAAGCATTTATTATATGTTAAGGAGGAAAAAGCAAATACAGAACAGCAAACAGAGAAAAATAGTAAATTGAAAAATATATAATATACTGCAAAAGATCTAGAATGATAAATAATATTTAAAGGCTGACTAGTAATCTTTAGACAGTGATATCAAGGGTAATGTAAATTTTGTTTCTGTGGGTTTATATTTTGTAAATATTCCATAATAAGCAGAGCATTTTTTGCATCAAAATGTATTTGCATAAATATATTTATAGATAATATAAAAAGTGTCTTATCTATAAAACATATTAAAATACATTTTACATACACTTTTTTCCTTTGTTTTTCTTTTGTAGAGATGGGGTAGTGACAGTGTGTTGTCTTTTTCTTTTGTAGAGATGAAAAGAATATATGAAAATTTATATTTTTTTACATAATAAAAATATACAAATATGCATATACATTTTGTATAATATATAAATATTTATATATTTTTTTATTTTGTAGAGATGGGGTATTATATTGCCCAGGCTGGTCTCAAATTCCTGGTCTCAAGTGATGGTCCTGCCTCAGCCTCCCAAAGTGCTAGGATTACAGGACTGAGCCATGCCCAGCCTACATTCATTTTTAAATGTGAATAGTTTTAAAAAGAGTTGAAATAAATTCACTTTCTATTCTAGTTGTCAAATCATAACATTTGTACTCTGAACCATGAATCACATGTTGACACAAGGTACTATTTTAAGTACTATTTGATTTTAAGTAATAAGAATAACAAGGAAAAGGTAAACACACTTAAAAATCCATCAAATTTTATCTAAATTATTTAAGTCATTCAAAAACATGTAAACAACATAAGAATCATGTATACAAATGAAAATACCTAATATGCAAAAAATACTTGCCAAGTTTCTCCCAGTTTTCATGAGTATATTAAAATCTGAAACATCAAGATAAAATATATTTTCCTGCTCTTGCTGTTCTAACCTTAGAGTACTTCTTATCTGTAATCTCAATTTGACATATATGATAGCCATATATAATAATGAGACAGCTTTCATTATAGAAGTCAAAAGGTCCAAGGTCAGAACCATATCTCCTACATTTTCTTCCTCCTCCTCCTCATTATTTTTAGAAATGGGGTCCCACTGTGTTGCCCACTCTGGGCTCAAATTCCTGGCACAAGTAATCCTCCTGCCTTGGCCTCCCCAAAGTGCAGGGATTACAGGTATGAGTCACCCTGCCCTGCCCCTCCTACACTTTCAACTCTTAGACCTGGACAAGTTAATTTACCTCTCTGAATCTCACTTTTCCTAGCTGTAACAGAGAATAACAGGTATCTCATAGGGATTTTGTGAAGACTGAATCAAAGAACACATGCAAAGTGCTCAGTACAGTGCCTGAAGAACAGAAGGTACTCAATAAATGGTGACTGTTAAGTCACAAAACCTGTCAAGGGTCTGCAAAACTACATGACCCTGGGCAAGCTATTTACTCTGTATAGACCTCAGTTTCATCCTCTGCAATTTTTTTTTTATATATAATACCTATCTTACAGGTTTGTGTCAAGAATTAAACAAACTGATCCAAGATGGCTGATCACTAGCAGCTCGGGATTGTAGCTCCCAGTGAAAGCACAAAGAACGAGAGGACGCCACACCTTCACATGAATTCTTGTTGCTCACGCACCAAGAGATTCCC
Source organism: Saimiri boliviensis (assembly GCF_048565385.1). NCBI lineage: Eukaryota > Metazoa > Chordata > Mammalia > Primates > Cebidae > Saimiri > Saimiri boliviensis. Next base: position 26,154,905 of record NC_133458.1, read on the forward strand.
AGCGGAGGAGCCCCACAGGTGGCCAGCGCGACTCTTGCGACCGGCCAGGCGGTTTTGCCGGCACCTCGGAGCGTCGGTTCTTGGTGCAGAGTCAGAAAAGCACCATCAATCTTAACGCCGCTGATTTAGTCGGTGCAGTGGGTTGCTCAGATTTCGGGGCTGAGAATCAGTAAGTTGGACGTCCACTCGGAAACCCAATTACAAAGACGGTAATTATAAAGACCACAGATGGATAAATTTATAACGAAGGGAAGAAAACAGCCAAAAAAGGCTGAGAATACCCAAGATCAGAATGCCTCTCCCTCAGCAGGGGATCACAGTTCCTCATCAGCAACGAAACAAGGCCTGATGGAGAACGAGTGTGTTCCAATTACAGAAGCAGGCTTCAAAATGTGGATAATAAGAAACTTCTGTGAATTAAAAGAACTTGTTCAAACCCAATCTAAAGAAACTAAGCACTTTGAAAAAAGGTTTGATGAAATGTTAACAAGAATACACAATTTAGAGAGGAATATAAGTGAATTGATGGAGCTGAAAAACACAATACGAGAACTACGTGAAGTATGCACGAGTTTTAACAGCCGAATTGATCAAGCAGAAGAAAGGATATCAGAGGTTGAAGATCAACTCAATGAAATAAAACAAGAAGACAAGATTAGAGAAAAAAGGATAAAAAGGAACGAGCAAAGTCTCCAAGAAATATGGGACTATGTGAAAAGACCTAATCTACGCTTGATAGGTGTACCTGAATGTGACGAAGAGAATGAATCCAAGCTGGAAAATATGCTTCAGGATATTATTCAGGAAAACTTTCCCAACCTAGTAAGGCAGGATAATACACAACTCCAGGTAATACAGAGAACACCACAAAGATATTCCTCAAGAAGAGCAACTCCAAGGCACATAATCGTCAGATTCACCAGGGTTGAAATGAAGGAGAAAATACTAAGGGTGGCCAGAGAGAAAGGTCAGGTTACCCACAAAGGGAAGCCTATTAGACTTACAGCAGATCTCTCAGCAGAAACCCTACAAGCCAGAATAGAGTGGGGACCAATATTCAACATCCTTAAAGAAAAGAACTTTCAACCAAGAATTTCACATCCAGCCAAACTAAGCTTCGTAAGTGAAGGAAAAGTAAAGTTTTTCGTGAACAAGCAAGCACTCAGAGATTTCATCACCACCAGGCCTGCTTTACAAGAGCTTCTGAAAGAACCACTACACATAGAAAGCAACAAACAGTATCAGCCTTTCTAAAAAATACCAAAAAGAGCATCAATATGATGAAGAATTTACATCAACTAATGGGCAAAATAGCCAGCTAATATTAAATGGCAGTATTAAACTCACATATATCATTATTAATTCTAAATTTAAATTGACTAAATCCCCCAATCCAAAGACAGACAGGCAATTTGAATAAAAAACTAAAACCCATCAGTACGCTGCATCCAGACCCATCTCATATTCAAGGATACACAAAGACTCAAAACAAGGGATGGAGAAAGATTTACCAACCAAACAGAGAGCTAAAATATATAAATAAAAAGCAGAAGTTACAATTTTTGCCTCTGATAAAATAGTCGTTAAAGCAACAAAGATCAAAAGAAGCAAAGAAGGACATTATATAATGATAAAAGGATCAATGCAACAACAAGAAGAGCTAAAGATGCTAAATATATACGCACCCAATACAGGAATACCCAGACATATAAGACTAACAAAAAGACTTAGACTCCCACACAGTAACAGTGGGAGACTTCAACATTAATATTAGACAGATCAATGAGACAGAAAATTAACAACGATATCCAGGAATTGAACTCAGATCTGAAACAAGTAAACGTAATTAACATTTATAGAACTCTCCACTTTAAATACACAAAATATACACTCTTATCAGTACCACATCATATCAACTTAGAAGTTTAAACGAAATGTTGGTTGGCTCCTTGTTTGTTATTTCTCTTCCCTCATTTTCTTTTATGTCTCCATTATTAAGGACAATTATAGGCATACCCGTATTTAGACTGCATTCTAGCCCAGGTAATAAAGCAATACCCCCATCCTCTCTCCCTCTTCCTCTTTCTCTTTCTTCCTCTTCTTTAAAAAAAGAATTAAACAAACTGTATACAAAAAGCATCTTGCATGTATCTTGCTCGATAAATTATAGCTAGCATCTTTATTATATCTGAGCACAGGGATATGCAGTTTACAAAATACTTTTATGTATAAGTATATGTAATTCTATGAATTACTTAAGTAAGTGTATTTAACTCTCAAATTAGGTGTAAATTTCAGAAAAAAAGTAAAATACAGGCAATCTCTAAGCACACAAAAAATAAAAGGCCATTTTGTTAGTCTCAAAGTAAAAATGTATTCCCTAAAACTGGATCTGCTTTTTTTTTTTTTTTTTTTTTTTTAAGTTCAAACTTATTTCCCTTTTATTAAAGTACAGGTTACCATTACATGGCTTGGTACTCAATAAAGGAAAACTTGTTCAAGTAAGATAATATGTTATCAGTATTTCCAGGTGACTGTTTACACTCAAGTAGCAATATCAATAAATCCTCGGGAAGCCCATCCATGGGGTTTATACTTTGTCAAGGCCCAGTTCCTCTGGAGTGGAGATTCCCAGTTGATTTAAAGTTGGTCTAAGTTCCTGAATGACATAGGGGTAGATTTCCTTATGAGGTCCTGCCTTGTCCTTAACAGCCTCTAGGATGCAAACTACGAGCAAAATCATTTAACCCTCTGCATGCCCGCAAAGCAGCATCAATGATTTTAGGCTCTGGAACCAGATCATAGGTAACAAGTGTGTTTATCCCTTTACGCGATTCCCAGGCATCTATATCTGGCTTGTTGAAGTATGTTACCCAGCGAGCATCAAACTCCTCATGTCTCATTTGACCCATGGGAATAATAGCGAACTGACTGGATAGCCGCGGCGGGGCCGGGGGTCCGGGCGGAGTGCAGAAGGCCTCGAGGGCGGTCCCGGGCGGTTGCAGCCACAGCGCAGTGGCGGAGAGCGGCGCCCAGCACGGCGGCGATGGCGGCCCGCAAGCAAAGGATGGAGAGAGAAGCTGGTGTGAGCTTGCGGGTCGCTCGCGAGCTGGTGGGGGCTGGACTCATGCCTGCTTTAATATTTTTAAGGTACAAATAAATCAAAAAGAGTTGAAAGGGGAAATGTTTGTTTTTTCTGCCCCTGTAAGAGGGGGAAAAAATTCTAAATCCTTAGAAAGAAAATAAGAGATAAAATTGTTCAACTTTTTAAAAATGACTTCACATTTCTTTACACAACTAAAATGTGTCTTTAATACAAGAACTCTTTGAAAGCTCTGATATCCTGTACTATATCTACTTTGTGCATAAGCAGTAAATCACTATACTCAAAGACCAGACTCTGGAGGCTGACTACACCTTGATTCAAATTCTGGCTCCAATCCGCTGTGTGACCTTAGGCAAGTTTTAACTTCTCCCTATCTGTTTCCAACATCTGGGAAATGGAGATTCCACTTCGGATTGCTGTAAGGATTAAATGAGTTGATACACTTAAAAATGTTTGTTCATAAGAGAGCCTAGCAAGTGGAGGACACATCACAAATGTTTACCATTTTTGTTACTGTTTTATTACTGCCACCTCAAAATGTTTAGATCTACATCAACAAATTATTTGCCAATTTATGGACAATTTCAACAAACGACTTTACCTAAAATAAGACTGTTTAAGAAGCACCTTAATGTGGTTTCCACTGCCAATAAAGATACAGCAATTGCTGCTAGAAGGGATTTTAAGGCAAAGGTAAGTAAAGCCAATCCCTTTCTTACATACAGAGTAGTAATATCTTTGCTTGCTTATAGAATTTCAGAGCCAAGAGTTTTATAATTTAGGCATGGCACACACCAACCCAGCAGACACAATATTCTCCAACTTAAGCTCCATAATACTCAACTACATTCCTTCAAAGAAAAAAGCTTAGACTGCTCTAATACTTTATGCTTTAAATAAAAACTATACTGCCAAACAAACTAACTGTATTTGTCAACAGAATGTCATATGGATTATGATACAGTAAATGGAACTGTATGAAAGTTAAATAAGTATTAAATACTATTTTATGTATGTGCTTGAGAAAATTGCAGCAATGTATTTCTCCAATCTCAAATTGTTGCTCTCTAACTCCAAAACTAGTGTTCTGCCCACTGCAAACTAGGGACCAGAGTAACAAGACACAAAGTCAGATTAAAGTTGCCATCCCACTAAATCATTTCCTACTGGACATGTACTCTTCCTTAAAATGTCCATGGAACCGATAACACAGATACTGCATGTGTTATTCAAGAGGCCTACATCAACAGTTTAAGCAGTGACATCCTGGAAATAGACTAATTCAAGACCAGAAAAATGTCTCTACAGTTTGATCAAACAATGCTACACCAATTCCCAACTGTTCATAATCCTAGCTTGGGTATAGAAAAATGCTGAGTAACTTCACATTCAAGAACATGGTAACCCAAAATATCAGAAGTACACAGGGCCACATTTCAACTGCACCTAATAGCTGGAATGTTTACCTGGCTCACTCTAAAACTTAAAGTTGAGTTCCAGCATCAATCAGGGTATGGCCATGAATAGGCTACGCTGGCCAGATCAAACCACTGGTCACTTGGCATCCTTCACTGAGCCAGATCCTACTGAATGCTAACCCCTGACCTGGTGAATAAAAAGGAAGGCTTGTAGTCAAAACAGATTCTTCCAGTTGCAGCTCCATTTTGAGATTCCTCATTGATACAACTAGTGAAATCAAATTTGGATAAATGTGAAGAATTTCTCAAATATAGGTGGAAAACTTACTTGAGTATGCCTCACAGATCTAGTCACTTTTTTGTTTAGTAAGATAAAAATATAGTATTCATTACTTTGTTTTGTTCATAAAATCGTTTCGGGCCTGTGAGATGATGGTTAGAGGGACAACTAGCACTTTCCTTCAGGATGTGCATAGATCTTAAACCTTTACTAAGTCAGTTTCTCCACTAGCATGTAAAGTCGGAGTTAGATCTGCTGCTCCTATCAGAGATAAGCCAAAGATATGTAAGATACTATGTAAGAGTATTTTCAGCATTTCAGAAGGAATTTGCTAGAGGAAAAAAGGATCTGCACAAATCTCAAACCTTTACTAAGCCAGTTTCTCCACTAGCATGTAAAACTGGGAGTTAGATCTGCTCCTCCTTTCACACATAAACCAAAGACAAATAAGATACTATGTGAGAGTTTTTTTCAGCATTTCAGAAGGAATTTGCTAAAGGAAAAAAAAAGAAAAAAAAAAAAAAAACTAACAATGCAACTGAACTGTTTAACACCTAAATCGGGGATCACGACAGAGCCGGTGTTGAAAATCAAATTCATTAAAGCCAGGTTTTTCTGTTTGAGGTTCTGGGTTGGGAAACCGGTCTGTGTCCAGACAAACCCATCTTCTCATGAGCCGTGATAGTGGAATTCTTCAGTAACGTCCCTCCCTCCCACTCCCTATGTTTTTCAGAACTTCCAGGCATTAAAGACACCGTCTGCCAGTCCTACTTCTCCTCCCCGGTTGCCGGGATTCAGGATTCCACAACTTCTCAGTCTTCTGTGACTTTTAACGCTACTCTAGAGCTCATCACTTTTCATGACCCCACTCTGGAATACGCTCCTCGTCTTTACACTTTGTCCCGGCAGCAATCGACTGAACTGTCTGTCCCCCAACGCCGGCCACCTCGGACCTTCGGGGTAGTTTGCCCGCGGGCCGAGCCCCGCAAGCTCCGATTCCCGCCCCACCTTCCCGAGCCGCCGGCCCCGCAAGCCCTCCTCAATCTCACCCCCCAAATCCCAAGCGCAGCACCACCGGGCTTCCGGTTCTCCTGTGCGCGCCCGGGCTCCGCCACACGCTTCGCCCCTTCTCCCTGGGCTTGCTCTAGGGACCCTAACGCCTTCCGGAGTGGGGCCGAGCAACGCTCTCCGCAGCTGAACTAAGGCTCCCGAGGCCGCGCGTCCCCCTCAGCAGGCCCCGCCTGGGCCTTTCGGCTCAGCTGCCCTCCATGGTACCCCTGGCCCAGCCGTGCTGACGCGGAAGAGTGGGGCAGCACGAGCTCAGGGCCCGGCACTTACTCGGGAAGGTAGGTGGAGGAAAAGGAGCTCCACTTGTGTAGCGCGTAGGAGAGAAGCCGGCACTCGGGCGCCGCAGCGACAGCTCCGCCAGCCGCCATCTTGTCAGCGCCGTAGCGGCCGCCACCGACCGCTGGCCGCGAACAGAAGGAGGGAGGGGGCGTGGCCTGCTCTTAAAGCGGCCGCCGCCCGCCCAGCCCGCCGCGCTCCGTGCCCCCGCATGGTTACCCGGCCCCAGCGCGGGGCCAGGGTCCTATCTCAGGGTTTCCCGCGTGGCTCGCTCCTTGGCCACTGAGCGACACTGGGGCTGAGGTGGGAGCGCTTTCCAGGCTTTTTCCTGGGGCTTGGAGGGGAATGGCGCAAAGGATTTTTCTTGCAAGCAGAAAGAAGGACAAGCCAAGATGATTACAAACAGAAACACGTTGTAGTTATGGAGCAGGAAGGGAAAATGAGAAGACCAAGTTGGAAAGGGGACGCCTGTGCGCCTTTGGAAGCCGCCGCCCTCGCCAGTGTATAAATCCTTTACGAAGACAACACTGAAGGGAGCCGGAGGGCCGTAGCTAACCCGCTCTACTCCTGGAGTGGTCCTGATTTTAAATATCCCCGCCTTCCAGAGTCAGATGGAGACAGGAAAAGGAAATGGTCCTGTGTTCTCCTACCCTGTTTGGTTTTCAGTCTGCGCTGCCCTTCATTGTAAACATATCTTGTGAGCCACATCCTACTGATCTTGTAGCATGGGGTTTGCTCGGGAATGACGTTCACCCACAGACCTGAAAAGTCCTTACAGAGTTCGGAGGCTGCGTGTCATCATTTTTCCAGCTGGCAAATCTGCCCACTTTGAACTGACAGAAATACGGCCTCAAAGTTCAGAGAAAGAGAAGTTCAGGAAAAAGACGATTCCTTCCTCACAGAGGGAACAGCAGCCCTGAAAACCATATGGGCATCACACCAGCTTCTTATAACAAAAGGAGCACTTGGTCTAAATACCTGGCAGCTTTAGATAAGGTTCCCATTAAGTACCTGTTTGTCGTAGTTATGCATATTTTTTCCTTGGCTTAGCCACTGCAGCTACCAAAGTATATGTTGCTTATTGTCCAAGAGGTTGGACTTCTGAAAACCTGAACGGTATTGTCATCTCCACCTGAAGAGTGGAAATATTTAAGCAAAGAGTTTCTCGGGAAATGACCAAGTGACTCAATAGTTGTATTCTCTTTCCATTGTAATCATTAACCTGCCGGAAACTCCCTCCAGTCCTTTCCTGGCTTCCTACTTCTATAGATGGAAATTTAATAGTGGCCTAAATGAGGATATCAGATCAGAAAAAGCCAAATAGAAAGGCCAGGCTGGGCACAGTGGCTTACACCTGTAATCCCAGCACCTTGGGAGGCCCAGGTGGGAGGATCACTTGAGCCCAGGAGTTTGAGACCAGACTGGGCAATGTAGCAAGACCCCCATCTCTAAAATAACAAAAATAAAATAAGAAAGGCCACAAGTATATTCACCTTTAAAATTACATGTGCTTGGCTAGGTGCGGTGGCTCACACCTGTAATCCCAGCACTTTGGGAGGCTGAGGCAAGTGGATCACCTGAGGTCAGGAGTTCGAGACCAGTGTGGCCAATATGGTGAAACCCATCTCTACTAAAAATAAACTGTTTAACAGAGTACCTTCATAACCTACCTTGATTTTTCTCTCCAGCTTCCCTTGCCTCCACGCCCCACCGCCTTTCTCCTTCGCACTTTTGGCATCTGCCCTCTAAACCAGTGCACTGAATTTGTTCCCATAGAGTCCATGTTCTTTCTAGCCTCCAGGGTTTATTCTAAGCCAGGCATGGAATATTCTTTCCTATACTTTACCTTCACCTGGCTAACTCCAGCTCATCCTGTAGACTATTTTGTCCTGGAAGTTTTTTTTGAGACAGTCTCACTCTGATTCTGTCACCCGGGATAGAGTATAGTGGCATGAACATGGCTCATTGCAGCCTTGACCTCCTGGGTTTAAAGGATCATCCTGCCTCATCCTCCCATGTAGCTGGGGCCACAGACACACATCACCACACCAAGCTACTTTTTAAATTTTTTTGTAGACACAGGGTTTCACTCTGTTGTCCAGGCTGGTCTTGAACTCCTGAGCTCAAGTGATCCTCCTGCCTCGGCCCAGCCGCCCAAAGTGCTGGGATTACAGGTGTGAGCCACTGCATCTGGCTGAAAATCTTTCTTCATCACCTGCTATGGGGTTAGGTGACATTTTTCTTCATTTTTTTTTTTTTCCTTTGCAAGCTAACACAGGATAGGTAACATTTTTTACATTTCTCTTGGCACTCTAAGTTTCCCTCTTTATCTTAGCACACATCACAATATATTTTAATTTCCTCTTTATTTCTCTTTCTCTCTAAATGATAGCTCCCATGAAGATAAGACTCATACATATCTTGTTCACAGTTGTATCCTCAGTCCTGTTGATGTGTCTAGAAAATAGTAGATGTTCAGTAAATATTTATCGAAGAATGAATGGACAGTGCTAAAAGAGAACTTGAATTAGCGACCTCTGAGTTGCAAAGGAAAAAGAATGCCAGCACTTCTCAGAGTACAAACATGTATCCCTCAGGTATGATTGCTATTCAGAAGGTGAAGACCCAGGATAGCATGGCTTTCCTGCATCACGAATTTTGTAAATGGTAAACTAATTTAAAGCATTCCTATGTTAACATAAATACAGGCAGTTATATTATGATACTGAGCTGAAAATTTGTTTAAATGTTAAGAAAAGAACTTTATCTGAGAAATGCAAATCCTTTTAAATTATGAGGCCCAGAGAGGCATTAAAGTGAAACAGCTGTGAAATACACAGCTTTTGAGTCCTGTATTTGTCTCCTGAAACTGCTTACTATTGACACAGAGGCTTAACAGTAACCTACTAATTAGTGCTGCACCAGACATTATAAACCACATCCTGTAGTTTAATAATGTATAGCCAATCAGTAGCTTATTTTATTTTAAGGTCAGTTATTGGTAAATAACTCAAGATCATCTTTCCCTTTAAAATCCACTTGTGAAAATCTTTCTCTTTGAACATACTTGTAACTGCTGCTACTCAGAGTGTATATTCAGGGCAACTTGAATCTATGTTCCGGGGTGGCAGTCCTCAAACTTGGCCCACATAAACTCCCAACTTATATTAATTTTGCCTCAGCTTCTTCCTTATAGGTCAAACATCTGGAGTAAGTCAGCAGAATTCAATGACTCCCCCAGCCACCTGGTGTTTCTCTCTGAAAGAGCAGCACTTGATACCATTGTGAACTCTCCTCCTTCAGAAATGCCTTCAGGTGTTTCAGGTGAGATCGCCTGAATTTGGACCTCCCACTGTTTGATTGAAGGTCTACACTTTATTTGGGCTGTTTTTCAAACCCTCTCTTTTTTTTTTTTTTTTCAGAATGAGGGCTTCCTTCTCTGTCTTTGGATAGGAGATTTGGATAAAGAGCTCTGCAGGGAACTGCCTTTTTCCCCCCTTTGTCTCACAGCAGAGATGCAAGTCATAGTTTTTCTGCCTCTGCCTCAGAACCAGGGGTTTTGGTCAAGTTTTTTTCACCTCTGTCTCACAGCAGAGGTTCAAATGAAGGAACTGGCAGATGGTACCAGTGGTTTCATTTTAGATAGTATGCTTTTGAGATAGGAGCTGTCTTCTATTTCTTGAAAATTCTGAATTTGCCTTTAATTTTGACCAATTCCTGTTAGTTCGTAACTAAAAAGTATACCCCTTTTGCTCTTCCAGATGGGCATAATATGAGGGTCTGGTCCCTTGTACCTTGAGGACTCTGCCATCTGACAATTGCAGACAATCCAGTTGTCCTCATCCTTGAGGACTCTGCTGCCATCTGACAATTAGAGACAGTCCAAGACATGTCACACTGTGATCCTAAACACATTCCTGACTTTGGTCACTTTTGAAAAGTTTCTGAATTATGTGAAATCAATAATAAGAGTATTCAAAACCCAAACACTCTTTTCAGAAATACCAGCTGGAATTACATATATGATTTATGGGGTACTCTCTTGCAGCATCTGGGAAAGTGGACCCCTCTTACCTGAAATGATGATAGGCAACAATGACCCAAAATGGGGATCTTTTGATATACCTTAAGTAATTTATTTGTGCATACCAATGGAAAGAGCTGGTTTTACAACCAGACATATAAATAGGAGACTTAACTTCCAGTGGCACCTAAAAACTTTTAAAAGAAATCCTGAAAGAAAAAATCGCCTTTATTCAAGAGGTAAACAAGGGGATATTCGAAACTATTTTTTTTTTTTTTTTGAGACGGAGTTTCGCCCTTGTTACCCAGGCTGGAGTGCAATGGCGTGATCTCGGCTCACCGCAACCTCCGCCTCCTGGGCTCAGGCAATTCTCCTGCCTCAGCCTCCTGAGTAGCTGGGATTACAGGCACGTGCCACCATGCCCAGCTAATTTTTTGCACTTTTAGTAGAGACGGGGTTTCACCATGTTGACCAGGATGGTCTCGATCTCTCGACCTCGTGATCCACCCGCCTCGGCCTCCCAATCGAAACTATTTAAAAAGACTTCAGAGGCTTTCTCCTTTTCATCCCCAGATCCTCCTTTTCCTTCCAGCCCTGTGATCTGAACTCATCTCTTTCTGCCTCTTTTCTTGGCTTCCATACATCTCTTAGGCAGAGATTTTTTTTTTTAAATCTCATAACACACACACTTCCTTCTCTCAGGGGAAATGAATTTAAATTTAGAGCAGAAGGAACAAACAGAACAACAGAATGGGCATAAGACTGCTGAGACCGTGAAAATGCAGATCCAACAAAATTTTTTCTAACCAGGTCTAGTGAATGACACTGTGATATGATCTCGCTCTATCTCCCCAGCCAAATGTCATCTCAAATTGCAATCTCCATGTGTCAGGGGAGAAGCCTGGTAGGAGGTGATTGGATCATGGGGGCAGTTTCCTCCATGCTGTCCTCATGATAGTGAGGGAGTTCCCATGAGAGCTGATGGTTTAAATGTGTTTGGCAGTTAATTTTCTGACTTTCTCTCTCCTGCTGCCTTGTGAAGAAGGTGCTTGCTTCTCCTTCACCTTCCACCATGATTGTAAGTTTCCTGAGGCCTCCCCAGCCATGCGGAACTGTGAGTCAATTAAACCTCTTTGATTTATAAATTACTCAGTCTCGGTAGTTCTTTATAGCAGTGTGGGAATGAACTAATACACACTGATTTATTGACCCACTATCAGAAAGTGCCCTTTAAATCTTATCATGTCTTTAAAATGCTAACCTTCAGGGAATTAGTGAAGCAGCATTGCAGATGAGATCAGATCTAAAAAACGTTAAAATCCTTAAATGCTTAAACTGCCTACTTTGAATTTCCTGCAAGATTTACCAAAAAACAAACACACAAACAAAAAAAAAATGAAAACAAAAACAGAACACTCTACCCTGTGGTATAATGGCTAGGATTTAGTGCTTTCACCACCGTAGCCTGGGTTCAATTCAATTTTATGGTGTAAAAGCGTTCCTATTTCTCCACGGCATTGCCAGCATCTGTTGTTTCCTGACTTTTTAATGATTGCCATTCTAACTGGCATGAGATAGTATCTCATTGTGGTTTTGATTTGCATTTCTCTAATGACCCGTGATGATGAGCTTTTTTTCATAGATTTGTTGGCCTCATAAATGTCTTCTTTTAGAAGTGTCTGTTCATATCCTTTGCCCACTTTTTGATGGGGTTGTTTTTTTCTTGTAAATTTGTTTAAGTTTCTTGTAGATTCTGGATATTAGAACTTTGACATGTGGGTAGATTGCAAAATTTTTTTCCCATTCTGTAGGTTGTCTGTTCACTCTGATGATAGTTTCTTTCACTGTGCAGAAACTCTTTAGTTTAATTAGATCCCATTTGTCAATTTTTTCCTTTTGTTACCATTGCTTTGGTGTTTTAGTCATGAATTCTCTGCCCATGCCTATGTCCTGAATGGTATTGCCTAGGTGTTCTTCTAGGGTTTTTATGGTTTTGGGTTTTACACTTAAATCTTTAATCTATCTTGAGTTAATTTTTATATAAGGTGTAAAGATGAGATCCAGTTTTCCCAACACCATTTATTAAATAGGGAATCCTTTCCCCATTGCTTGTTTTTGTCAGGCTTGTTGAAGATCAGATGGTTGTGGATGTGTATTGTTCCATTGGTCTACATATCTGTTTTGGTACCAGTACCATGCTGTTTTGATTACTATATTTGAAGTCAGGTAGCATGACACCTCCAGCTTTGTTCTTCTTGCTTGGGATCATCTTGGCTATACAGGTTCTTTTTTGTTTCCATATGAAATTTAAAGTAGTTTTTTTTTTCTAATTCAGTGAAGAAACTCAATGGTAGCTTAATGGGAATGGCATTGAATCTATAAATTACTTTGGGCAGTATGGCCCTTTTCACGATACTAATTCCTCTTATCCATGAGCATGGAATTTTTTTCCCATTTATTTATGTCCTCTCATTTCGTCGAGCAATGGTTTGTAGTTCTCCTTGAAGAGGTCCTTCACATCCCTTGTAAATTGTATTCCTATGTATTTTGTTCTCTTTGTAGCAATTGTGAATGGGAGTTCACTAATGATTTGGCTCTCTGCTTCTCTATTATTGGTGTATAGGAATCCTTGTGATTTTTGCCCATTGACTTTGTATCTTGAGACTTTGCTGAAGTTGCTTATCAGCTTAAGGAATTTTGAGGCTGGGATGATAGCATTTTCTAAATATACAATCATGTCGTCTGGAAACAGAGACAATTGACTTCCTCTCTTCCTATTTGAATACCTCTTATTTGTTTCTCTTGCCTTACTGCCCTAGCCAAAACTTCAAATAAAATGGTGAGAATAGGAGTTGAGTAGGAGTGGTGAGAGAGGGCATCCTTGTCTTGTGCCAGTTTTCAAAGGAAATGCTTCCAGCTTTTGCCCCTTCAGTATGATGTTGACTATGGGTTTGTCATAAATAGCTCTTATTTTGAGATACTGTATGTTCCATCAATATCTAGTTTGTTGAGAGTTTTTAGCATGAAGGTGTTGAATTTTATTGAAGGCCTTTTCTGCATCTATTGAGATAATCATGTTTTTGTCATTGGTTCTGTTTATGTGATGGATTACGTTTATTGATTTGCATATGTTGATCCAGCCTTGCATCCCAAGGATGAAGCTGACTTGGTCATGATGGATATGCTTTTTGATGTGCTGCTGGATTCAGTATGTCAGTATTTTATTGAGGATTTTCACATTGATGTTCATCAGGGATATTGACCTGAAATTTTCTCTTTTTGTTCTATCTCTGCCAGATTTGGTATCAGGAGGACACTGGCCTCATGAAATAAATCAGGAAGGAGTCTCTCTTTTTCTTTGTTTGTGATAGTTTCAGAATGATGGTACCATCTCCTCTTTGTACCTCTGGTAGAATTCAGCTGTGATTCTGTCTGGTCCTAGGCTTTTTTTGGTTGGTAGGCTATTAATTACTGACTCCACTTCAGAACTTGTTATTGGTCTATTCAGGGATTCGACTTCTTCCTAGTTTAGTCTTGGGAGGGTGTATGTGTCCAGGAATTTATCCATTTCTTCTAGATTTTGTAGTTTATTTGTGTAGAGGTGTTTATAGTATTCTCTGATAGTAGTATTCTGTATTTCTGTGGGATCAGTGGTAATATCCACTTTATCATTTTTTATTGTGTCTATTTGATTCTTCTCTCTTTTCTTCTTTGTTAATCTAGCTAGGGGTCTATCTATTTTGTTAATTTTTTCAAAAAACCACCTCCTGGATTCATTGATTTTTTTTTAAGGGTTTTTCATGTCTCTGTCTCCTTCAGTTCTGCTCTGATCTTAGTTATTTCTTGTCTTCTGCTAGCTTTTGAATTTGTTTGCTCTTGCTTCTCTATTTCTTTTAATTGTGTTACTAGAGTGTTGATTTCAGATTGGTCCAGCTTTCTGATGTGGGGATTTCATGCTATAAATTTCCCTCTTAACACTTCTTTAGCTGTGTCCTAGAGATTCTGGATGCTGTCTCTTTGATCTCATTGGTTTCAAAGAATTTCTTTATTTCTGCCTTAATTTCATTATTTATCCAGGTGTCATTAAGGAGCAAGTTGTTCAGTTTCCATGTAGTTGTGCAGTTTTGAGTGAGTTTCTTAATCCTGAGGTCTAATTTAATTGCACTGTGGTCTGAGAGACTGCTTGTTATGATTTCCATTCTTTTGCATTTGCTGAGGAGTGTTTTATTTCAAATTATGTGGTCAGTTTTAGAATAAGTGCCATGTGGTACTGAGAAGAATGTATATTCTGTTGATTTGGGGTGGAGAGTTCTGTAGATGTCTATTAGGTCCATTTGATCCGCAGCTGAGTTCAAGTCCTGAATATCCGTGTTAATTTTCTGTCATGTTGATCTGTCTAATATTGATAGTGAGGTGTTAAAGTCTGCCACTATTTTTGTATAGGAGTCTAAGACTCTTTGTAGGTCTCTAAGAACTTGTATGAATCTGGGGGCTCCTGTATTGGGTGCATATATATTTAGGATAGTTCACTCTTCCTGTTGCACTGAGCCCTTTACCATTCTGTAATGCCCTTCTTTGCCTTTTTTTGAACTTTGTGGATTTAAAGTCTGTTTTGTCAGATACTAGGATTGCAATACCTTTTTTTTTTTTTTTTGCTTTCCGTTTGCTTGGTAAATATTCCTCCATCCCTTTATTTTGAGCCTATTTTTGTCTTTGCACATGAGATAGGTCTCCTAAATATAGCATACCAATGGGTCTTGACTTTATCCCATTTTCCATTCTGTGTCTCTTAATTGGGGCATTCAGCCCATTTACATTTAAGGTTAATATTATTATGTGTGAATTTGATCCTTTCATCATGATGCTAGCTGGTTATTTTGCACATTAGTTGACGCATTTTCTTCATAGTGTCACTGATCTTTTTGGCATGTTTTTGGTCTATTTTGGTGTGTGTTTGCAGTGGCTGGTGCCGGTTTTTCCTTTCCATATTTAGTGCTTCCTTCAGGAGCTCTTGTAAGGCAGGCCTGGTGATGACAAAATCCCTCAGTATTTGCTTTTCTGGAAAGGATTTTATTTATTCTTTGTTTATGAAGCTTATTTTGGCTGGGTATGAAATCCTGGGTTGAAAACTATTTTCTTTAAGAATGTTGAATATTGGCCCCCTCTGTCTTCTGGCTTGTAGGGTTTCTGTAGAGATATCCACTGTTAGTCTGATGGGCTTCCCTTTGTAGGCAAACTGACCTTTCTTTCTGGCTGCCATTAACATTTTTTCCTTTGTTTCAACCTTGGAGAATCTGATGATTATGTGTCTTGAGCTGATCTTCTCAAGGAGTATTTTAGTTGAGTTCTCTGTATTTCCTGAATTTAAATGTTGGCCTCTCTTGCTAGGTTGAAGAAGTTCTCCTGAATAATATCCTGAAGTGTGTTTTCCAACTTGGTTCCATTCTCTGCATCACTTTCAGGTACACCAATCAATCATAGCTTTGGTCTTTTCACATAGTCCCATATTTCTTGGAGGCTCTGCTCATTCCTTTTCATTCTTTTTTCTATAATCTTGTCTTCACACCTTATTTTAGCAAGCTGATCCTCAATCTGTGATATCCTTTCTTCTGCTTGATTGAGTTGGCAATTGATACTTGTGTATGCTCCACGAAGTTCTCGTGCTATATTTTTTAGCTCCATCAGATCATTTATGTTCCTCTCTAAACTGGTTATTCTAGTTAGCAGTTCATGTAGTTCTTAGCTTCCTTTCATTGGGTTAGAACATGCTCCTTTAGCTCAGAGGAGTTTGTTATTACCCACCTTCTGAAGCCTACTTCTATCAGTTCGTTAATCTCATTCTCTAAGCAGTTTTGTTCCCTTGCTGGAGAGGAGTTGCAATCATTTGGAGGAGAAGAGGCGTTCTGGTTTTTGGAATTTTCAGTGTTTTTGTGCTGGTTTTTCCTCATCTTCGTGGATTTATCTACCTTTGTTGTTTGAGGCTGATGACCTTTGGATGGGGATTTTGTGTGGGAGTCTTTTTTGTTGATGTTATTGTTGTTGCTTTCTGTTTGTTAGTTTTTCTTTTAATAGTTAGGACCCTCTTCTGTGAGTCTGCTGCAGTGTGCTGGAGGTCCACTCTAGACGCTATATCATCCATGGATGCTGCAGAACGGCAAAGATTGCTGCCTGCTCCTTCCTCTGGAAGCTTCATCCCAGAGGGGCACTGGCCTGATGTCAGCTGGAGTTCTCCTGTATGAGGTGTCTGTGGACCTCTGTTGAGAGGTTCTTTCAGTCAGGAGGCATGAGGGTCAGAGACCCACTTGAGGAGGCAGTTTGTCCCTTAGCAGAGCTGGTATGCTGTGCTGGAATACCCCTTGTCAGAATTAGCTGCTGTCTTCAGAGCCAGCAGGCAGGAACGATTAAGTCCGCTGAAGTTGTACCCACAGCCACCCCTCCCCACAAGGCTCTGTCTCAGGGAGATGAGCGTTTTATCTGTAAGCCCCTGACTGGAGCTGTTACCTTTCTTACAGAAATGTTCTGCCCAGTGAGGAAGAATTTCGAGAAGCAGTCTGGCCACTGCCACTTTGCCATGCCGTGGTGAATTCTGCCCAGTCCAAACCTCCCAGTCGCCTTTGCACCGTTAGGGGAAAACTGCTTACTAAAGCCTCAGTAATAGCAGATGCCCCTCTCCCCATCAAGCTCAGTTGTCCCAGGTTGACTCCAGACTGCTATGCTAGCAGTGAGAATTTCAAGCCAGTGGTTCTTAGCTTGCTGGGCTCCATAGGAGTGGGACCTGCTGAGCAACACCATTTGGCGCCCTGGCTTCAGCCCCCTTTCTAGGGGAGTGAATGGTTCCATCTCACTGGACTTCCAGGTGCCACTGGGGTATGAGAAAAACTCCTGCAGCTATCTTGGTGCTTGGTGCCTAACCAAATGACCTCCCAGGTTTGTGCTTGAAACCCATGGCCCTGGTGGTATAGGCTCACGATGAAATCTCTGGATCTGCAGATTGCAAAAACCGTGGGAAAAGCATAGTACCCAGGCTAGGCAGCACAGTTCCTCATGGCTTCCCTTGGCTGGGGGAGAAAAGTCCCCCAGCTTCTGGCACTTCATAGGTGAAGCAATGCCCCCCCCTGCTTCTGCTCAGTCTCCATGGGTTGCATTCACTGTCTAACTAGTCCCAATGAGATGAACTGGATACCTCAGATGGAAATGCAGAAATCACCCACCTTCTGCATTGGTCTTGCTGGGAGTTGCACGCTGGAGCTGCTTCTGTTCGGCCACCTTGGCCCCTCCTTGAAAAGTTTTTCTTTAAGAGCTCCGTAGTCAAAAGTCAGCTTCATAGAAACAGATTCACCCAGGCATGGTGGTTCATGCCTGTAATCCCAGCACTTCGGGAGGCCATGGTGGGAAAATTTCTTGAGTCCAAGAGTTTGAGACCAGCCTGGGCAATGTCATGAGACCCTGTCTCTACGAAAACTAAGAACAAAACTTAGCTGGGCATGTTGGCACATGCCTGTAGTCTCAGCTGCTTGGGAAGCTGAGGCGGGAGGATCATTTAAGCCCAGAATGTGTCAAGGCTATGTGAATTGTAATCATGCCACTGCACTCTAGCTTCTGTGACATAATAAGACCCTGTTTCTATTTATTTATTTATTTTTAGTATCAAAGAACAGAGAGACCCTGTCTCTAAAAACAAACATAAATGAGATGCAAGTTCCTCTCTCCTCTCTGCTGTCTTCAGTACCATATGAAAGGATCTAGAGGAGACTTCTATTGACTCAGACTTGTTAAGGAAGACAGAAAAAGATGTCTCTCACTCCCTTTCTAGGGGCTCCTGTCTTCCTGTGGGGTCTAAAGAGTGATAGAGAGATTCCATGAGAGTTTCCAGCACAAAACTCTTGCTTTCTTTTATACTGTGTCACCTTTGGCTTTTAGGAGTACCAGATATTACTTTCTTCTGTGAGAGGGCACTTACCTTTGTGTGTGTGATGGCTAGCAAGTTACTGGTGAGTACTGTAGTACTGGAGGTGGCTGACAGCAGTTGTTTACAGTGAATGATGATTATTATTATTACTACAGGGTGTTACTGGTTTCTTTTGCCTATTAAAATAAGAAAGGCACTGCTTAAACACTTAAAGAAATGTTTTTGTAGTGAACTATACCATGAAACTGTTGCATGGCTCAGTCCCATGGTGTTTCCCTCTTTTGGGGGACTCAGGATTCAGTCTAAAAATGGAATCCTTAATTTTGTGTGTGTGTGTGGAGTTTCACTCTTGTTACCCAGGCTGGAGTGCAATGGCGCAATCTCAGCTCACCGCAGCCTCCGCCTCCTGGGTTCAGGCAATTCTCCTGCCTCAGCCTCCTGAGTTGCTGGGATTACAGGCACGTGCCACCATGCCCAGCTAATTTTTTGTATTTTTAGTAGAGATGTGGTTTCACTATGTTGACCAGGATGGTCTTGACCTTGTGATCCACCCGCCTCAGCCTCCCAAAGTGCTGGGATTACAGGCTTGTGCCACCGCGCCCGCCCAGAAAGAATCCTTAATTTTTAAAGAACTAGATGCTCTGCCTTCCAACTGTAGCTGCTTTTCACATATTTAAATTATTAGGTTAAAAAACTATAAATGCTTTGTTGGCCCTGTTCCTTAATGGGCTCTGCCCTGAGCCCAGTGATCCAACTGGAAAGCAGACTAAATTAAAAGCTACTTATCTAAGTGAAAGTGGTCTCCTTATAAAATCCAATGATAGATTTCTGTGATTTTGGGTTACCTTGGCATCAATTTTTAATTTTCCTCCAACACACCCAAACTCCTCCTTGAAAAGGATTAAATTCTTTCTCTTTGTGCTTTGAGATATAAATTTACTACTCCATTTTCTCTAAAACTCAATACAGGTTTCAGCCATTTGGAACAGATAAACTTTAAACTTTTCCATGTGTAAAGTTACAGTTTGAATCCAACTGTCCTTTTAAACTAGTGAGTTTTACCTGTCTCATGACTAAATTTTTTTTCTCTGTTTTGTTTTGTTTTGTTTACCTCAGTTCACCAGCAGTTTCATTGTGGCTAAAAATTATAAATTAAAGCTATAAAGTCATTATCTGTGTCTGTCTGAATTATGTGTACATGTATACATGTCTGTTTATATATTGTCTACATGGTACCATTGACTTATAGAAAAAGTGCTCATAAATTAAATAACCAACCCAAATGCCTTTCACAGTCACTTGACTTTAGTAATCTTCAGTTTAAATTAAGATCGTTTTAAAATTATTGGTAAAGTAAAATGGAAACGTCTTCAAATTTTAATTTAGACATGTTTGCCTAGGTCTATTGGTCAGATAGGTTTATACTGTCTCTGCTACATGTTTTAAGGTCATAAGGCCATTGCTTTTATTTTATTATTATTATTATTTTTGATATTTGCTTAATTTGTTTGTGAGTTTATGTCTTTGGATTTGAGGCTTTAGATTCTGAGGACTAGACAAATGGCCCTGGGGACACTGCCTGGGCCCCATCATCCCTAGTTGAGCTGTGCCTCTTGGCTATATGGCAAGGAGTTGGATCCTCCAAGCATTATCTCCATAGCACTGCCCTTTGTCCTGAGCTCTGCATATGGTACACAATTAAAGTTGCTTACTTTTTAGGTTTTTAACTGAAAATTAGGATTACTAAGAGTTAACTCTATGGTTAATATATGTAACTAAAACTACTAGGCCAGAAACCATTCACATAGAGAACATATAAAGGAAGAAATAAAGGAAGTTGAAAAGGGGAATTATTTTCTTTTACGTAAGAGAGGACTTTGGTCAAAATGATAAGTGGGAAAGTAAATCTTTGTCCTAAGTAGAATGCTAACATAAAAAATGAAATATACGACAAAACTGAATGTGTAAGCAAGTTGTAGAAGGCTTGTAGAAGATTAATCTCATAAAAAGAATTTTGTCTATGATAAAGTTGGCTAAAATTAGAAAAAGACTATTAAGTTTTTCTAAAAATTGAACATTGATATTTAAAGCATACCAGTGCAGGACGTTTCAGAGTAACAAGGTTTTCTTGCAGCATTAATCTGCTCTTTAATAGAAAAAAAATTTTTAAGGTTATTGAAATCTTATGCAGTTAAAACTGAGGACCAGATGCAGTGGCTCATGCCTGTAATCCCAGCACTTTCGGAGAGTGAGGTGGGTGGATCACTTGAGGTGAGGAGTTTGAAACCAGCCTGGCCAAGATGGTGAAACCCCATCTCTACTGAAAATATAAAAATTAGCTGGGCATGGTGATAGGTGCCTGTAATCCCAGCTATTCAGGAGGCTGAGGCAGGAGAATTGCTTGAACCCAGGAGGCAGAGGTTGCAGTGAGCTGAGATCGTATCATTGCACTCCAGCCTGGGTTACAAGAGGGAAACTCCATCTAAAAAAAAAAATGAGATTGAATAGATTTGTTTATAATGATTTAATGAAATTTGCTTCAGGATTAATAATATGCTGATGCAAAAGTAAAATTTGGTTTTCTCTTCTGAACAAGTTTTTTTTCAATTATCATACTTAATAGATCAGCATAGTTTAATAGATATATAATCAGCATAGTTCAATCAGCATAGTTTAATAGATATATAATCTTAAATTTCTCAAGTAAAACACAGAATTTTTTCACATATCCAACAGAATGTTATAAAAACTGCCTATGTACTTGATTACAAAGAGAGTCTTAGCAATATAGAAATGAGAGATTTTTGTAGCCACATTCAACAAAACTAGAAATAAATAATTTAAAAGTGATCAGAATAGCCTGTTTATAAATTGAGGAGTCCTTCGTGGATGCTCTTTGGAGCAAAGAGCAATATAAAACTAATAGTAAAAAACTACATTGAAAAGAATACTTTATATTAACATCTGTGTATTACAGCCTTACATATTATTATCATTAAAGAAGAATGACTAAAAATAAAAGTACTAGTTGCTTTTCTACGGAACAAGTTCTATGGGAGGAACAAAATAATGCCAAAGAAAATATGAAGAAAATAAAGACAGAAGTAATTAATATAAATAGAACTGGGACTATGGAGAGGCAAGGAAGGTGCCTATGGCACATAATTAAAAAAAATAAGGTTGTGCAAGTGCCAGCCCTGGCACCCTGGCACCCAGGCACCCCACTCCTTAGGAAACACCGATCTCACAGACATGTTAAGGGAGCGGCTGGCACTTGTACAGTATGGCTTCCTTGAATTTTGTGACCTATGTGCCTTGCTTCTCTCACCCTAGTTCTGGCTGACTAGAATAGTAAAAGCTTCCCTCCTGGGGAGGAAAAACCATTTTCTTCTTTTTCTCCTTTTTCTTCTCCCTCCTCTTCCTGCTTCTTTTCCTCCTCCTTCTCCTCCTCCTTCTTTCTTCACCTTACCCTTCTCCTTCTTTCTTCTTCCCTCATTCTTCCTCTTTTTTCTCTTCCTCCTCCTTTTTTTTTTTTTTTTTTTTTTTTTTTTGAGACGGAGTTTCGCTCTTGTTACCCAGGCTGGAGTGCAATGGCGCGATCTCGGCTCACCGCAACCTCCGCCTCCTGGGTTCAAGCAATTCTCCTGCCTCAGCCTCCTGAGTAGCTGGGATTACAGGCACGCGCCACCATGCCCAGCTAATGTTTTGTATTTTTAGTAGAGACGGGGTTTCACCATGTTGACCAGGATGGTCTCGATCTCTCAACCTCGTGATCCACCCGCCTTGGCCTCCCAAAGTGCTGGGATTACAGGCTTGAGCCACCGCGCCCGGCCCTCCTCCTTTTTTTAATAAATAAAACTCATAATAACCCAGATGTAATTTATACTTATTATTGTGATCTTTGAATTTTACTACTGCCTTATCCCAGCCTAGAATACGGTGGAGCCAGAAGAGGTCTTACAAAAATAACTTACTGATACCCACTAAATGTTTGATTTTAGAAACTCATTTTTTAAGAAATGCATTAGACCTCTTACCTTGTTTTATACTCCTAAATCAATGGTCCTATTTTATGGGCCTACACATGTCGTTGTATGTCATTACTGAAAAATACAAATGCTAATAAGACTATCTGTACATCTTTTTTTTTTTTTTTTGAGGCGGAGTTTCACTCTGGTTGCCCAGGCTGGAGTGCAATGGTGCTATCTCAGCTCACTGCAACCTCCGCTTCCTGGGTTGAACAAGATATTTAAGTATTTTTAAGAAACAAAAAAAAGGGCACCTTTTGAGTAAAAATAAATAAATGGGAAAGAGAGATTCTGTTGGTCTCATGCCATCTTTATTAGGTTTTTTGATTGTTTTGGAAACTGAGTTTACTCTCTATTAAAGAGTAAAAGGTGTTGCTTCTTGAAATCTTTGAATTATCACTTTGGCTAAATAAATGACTACTGTTTTACAGTGACCTATGATCCTATTTGATCGAATGTTTTAAACTTTTAATATTTGACATATTTTCTAAAATCAAATTTCAAATCCTAAAATTAAGTGTTTTCCAAAAGGAACCGTTGGAAGTCCAAGAGAGGAATATTAGGCATATTTAGGAAGTTAAAGTCATCTGGAAAGCATTGTCCAAGAAAAATGGTGTTTAACTTTGAGTTATATTAGGATGAATGTGTTATTAATATGTGTTCCAAACTTGTATGAGATTCCTAAAATTCTAATGTGTCTTGGTATATTTTATCAGTCATAATTATGATTATTATGTTAAACTGCTGTAAATCACAGGAATAACCAAATTTCCTTGTCAATTGCATCTTTAACCATGGCTATTCTAAGTCTTTTGCCATCTAAAACAATTATTGTTTTATTTCTGTTCTTCTCATAAAGCAGTTTACAATTGGCTATAATTCAAAATTTGCTTTTTCTTCAAGGAAACTCATGGAAAAAGACCCTAACAAGTACTCTGGAATATAGGTTTCTGACAACTTTGGAGATCATATCATTGGACTAAGTAACAACTTTCAAGTGGGTAATAAACTGATGTGTTCCTTAGATTGCTAACTCAACATCAAGCAGAACAAGAATTAATTACAAGTGACTGAGCTGACAGAAGATTGAAATGATTTTTATGTCATTTTGTTTGAAACATTGCTGGTTTTCTCTTTATTTTGTCTTCCAGAGTCAAGAAAACTTGTTTTCCTTTGAGCTATTTATTTATACGTTATAGCAATTGGGTAAAAATACCTTTGTGAACAAAATTGAAACATTTGCCTTTCTCTCTACCTGATTGTTCCAAAATTTGGAAACCATTCATGAGTACTCTTATTTTATGGCAATCTAGTTATTTGCATACATTTAAGAAGAATCTTTTCTCTGTAACAAGATACGATTAGAGACACTGGTTATTTTACCAAGGTTTTGACTGCAATGACATATTTTCAGATATGACTAGACTGCTTTGAAGAATGGAGGTTAACTTTATAGAGGCAATTAAAAAGCCCCTTGGAAATACTGGCTTGGTCCCTTCTCTACATAGTTCCCTTTCAATATTTTTGTCGTTGTGGTAAGTAAAGAATGACACTTTCAAACAGGCCTGGTAACCTCAAAATATTTCCACTGTGTATCTCTCATTGTTTTATTTCTTCTGAGAAAGCTAAATTCATGGTACACTGAAGACTAGAGGTGATTCAGCAAGTGACAGCAGTTATAAATAAATGACATTGGTAGGACTACCTGAGAATGAGCCTTCCTGGCAATCAGGGGCACCTTGACACTCATATTTTGATCATCATTGCTTTCAAAAAGAAAGATTTTTGATCAAAAAGAAGAAATGAAAAACAGAACTTTTATCTGAAAAATGCAAGTCCTTTCCAATTACCAGGCCCAGAGAGATATTAAAGTGAGACAGCAATCTTGTCCTACACATACCCCCTTTTGAGCCATGTACTCATCTCTTTATACTGCTTACTATTGCCACAAGTAGCTAAAAATTAACCTACTGGTGCTGCACCAGACATTATAACCCAAACCCTATAGCTTATGGTATAGCCAATCAATAGATTATGTTATGTTAATGTAAATTATTGGTAAATAACTCGGGAACTGCTTCTTCTTTCCCTTTAAAAATCCACTTGTAGCTGGATATGGTAGCTCGTGCCTGTAATTCCAGCACTTTGGGAGGCTGAGGTGGACAGATCATCTGAGGTCAGGAGTTCAAGACCAGCTTGGCCTGATGTGGTGAAACCTCATCTCTACTAAAAATACAAAAATTAGCTTACCGTGGTGGCGGGTGCCTGTAATCCTGGCCACTCAGGAGGCTGAGGCAGGAGACTTGCTTGAACCCAGGAGGCGGAGGTTGCAGTGAGCCAAGATCATGCCATTGCACTCCGGCTTGGGCAGTAAGAGTGAAACTACATCTCAAAAAAAAAAAAAAATCCACTTGTGACTGCTGCTACTCAAAATGTATATTCAGAGCAACTAGAATCTATGTTCCTGAGTTGCAATCCTCAAGCTTGTCCCAAGTAAACTCTACTTATATTAATTTTGCCTCAGCTTCTTCCTTTTAGATCAACAATGTTAAGATAAAATAGAAGAAAAAAAAATTCAAATTCTGCAGGAGGCTGCTAGTAGTTAGGCCCTCAGAGCTCCTTGGTACATCTTAACTCTCCTTTGTCTACAGGACATGATTTTAGGTGATGGGGTTTGTTGTAAGATACACAGGGAAAGCCTGGAAATCATAGTCTCCCTAGTTCCCTTGCAATTCAAAGATTGAGACATATTGAACCCTGTGGAAAACTGGATAATGGATCATCATTTTTTAAGCATAACAGCAGCTATGCTGACACAGCAGCTCTAGTGACCCAGTTGTCTTTTCATCCCCCAGAAGCTATCATCTTTTACTCCCTGTATTAGTCTATTCTCACAGTGCTATAAAGAACTACCTGAGATTGGGTACTTTATGAAGAAAAGAGGTTTAATTGACTCACAGTTCCATATGGCTGGGAAGGCCTCAGAAAACTTACTGTCATGGCAGAAGGCAAAGGAGAAGCAAGCACCTTTTTCACAAGGCAGTAGGAGAGAGAGAGATCCAGTGAGGGAAGTCCCAAACACTTAAACCATCAGATCTCTTGAGAACTTAGTCACTATCAAGAGAACAGCATGGGGAAAATCTGTCCCCATGATCCAATTACCTCCCACCAGGTCCCTTCCCTGACACATGGGGATTATAATTCAAGATAATATTTGAGTGGGGACACAGGGCCAAACCATATCATCTGCCCTTGTCCCCTCCCAATTTCATGTCCATTTCAAATTGCAAAATACAATTATCCCTCCCCAACAGTACCCCAAAGTCTTAACTCATTCCAACATTAACTCAAAAGTTCACAGTCCAAAGTCTCTTCTGAGACAAGGTAAGTCCCTTCCGCTTAGGCATCTGCTTTTAAGATATAATAGGAATACAGGTATTTGGTAAATTCTCCCATTCCAAATGGAGAAACTGGCCAAAACAGAGGGGCTATAGGCCCCATTGCCAGTTTGAAACTCAGCAGGACAGTCATTAAATCTTAAAGCTCCAAAATAATCTCCTTTGACTCCATGTCTCACATCCAGAGCATGCTGATGCAAGAGGTAAGATCCCCAGGCCTTAGGCAGCTCTGCCCCTGTAATTCTGCAGGGTATAGCCCTGTGGCTGCTTTCATGGGCTGGCTGTGAGTTCCTGTAGCTTTTCCAGATGCATGGTGCAGTCTGTCCGTGGATCTACCATTCTGGGACCTGGAGGATGACTGCTTTCTTATCATGGGTCCACTAGGCAGTGCCCCATTGGACACTCCATGTGGGAACTTCCACCTCACATTTCCCCTCTTCACTGCCTTAGTAGAGGTTCTTCATGAGGGCTCCACCCCTGCAGCAGACTTCTGTCTGGATATCCAGGTGTTTCCATACATCCTCTGAAATCTAGGTGCAGGGTTCCCAAACTTTAACTCTTGCTTTCTGCACACCTGCAGGCCCAACACCACATAGAAGGCACCAAGGCATGAGGCTTGCACTCTCTGAAGCACAGCCCAAGCTGTACCTTGGCCCCTTTTAGACATGACTGGAGCTAGAGGTACCTGGGATGCAGGGTGCCATGTCCCAAAGCTGTACAGAGCAGTGGGGCCCTGTGCCAGCCCATGAAACCATTTTTCCCTCCTAGGTCTCTGATGCTGTGATAGGAGGGGCTGCCATGAAGGTCTCTGAAATGTCCTGGAAGACGTTTTTTGCATTGTCTTGGTGATTAATGTTTGGCTCCTCTTTACTTATCCAATTCTTGCAGCTATCAGCTTGAATTTCTCCCCAGGAGATGAGGTGATTTTTTACTCCCCATCACATGGGCAGGCTCTAAATTTTCCAAACTTTTATGCTCTGCTTTTCTTTTAAACATAAGTTCCATTTTCAAATTATCTCTTTGTGAATGCATATGACTGTACATTTTCAGGAACAGCCAGGTCACATCTTCAGTGCTTTGCTCCTTAGAAATTTCTTCTGCTAGATACTCTAAATAATCTTCCTCAGGTTCATAGTTCCATGGATCTCTAGGGCAGGGGCAAAATGCTGCCAGTCTTTTTGCTAAAGCATAGCAAGAGTGACTTTTGCTCCAGTTCCCAGTAAGTTCCTCATCTCCATCTGAGACTACCTCAGCCTGGACTTCGTTGTCCATATCACTATGAGCATTTTGGTCAAAACCATTCAACAAGTCTCTAGGAAGCTCCAAATTTTCCCACATCTTCCTGTAGTCTTCTGAGACCTCCAAATTATTCCAACCTTTGCCCACACCACAACCCAGTTCCAAAGTCACTTCCACATTTTCAGGTATTTTTATAGCATTGCCCCACTCCTGGTATCAATTTTCTGTATTACTCCATTCTCACAATGCTGTAAAGAACTACCTGAGACTGAGTAATATATAATTCATAAAAGAGGCTTAATTGACTCTCAGTCAATTAAGATTAAAAGAGGCTTAACTGACTCACAGTTCCACATGGCTGGGGAGGCCTCAGGAAACTTAACAATCATGGTGGAAGGTGAAGGAGAAGCAAGCACCTTCTTTGCAAGGTGGCAGGAGGGAAAGAGCAAGTGGGGTGATGTGCCACACTTTTAAACCATCAGCTCTCATGAGAACTCACTCACTATCATGAGAACAGCATAGGGGAAATCCACCCTCATGATCCAGTTACCTCTCACCGGGTTTTTTTTCCCTGACAGGTGGGGATTGTAATTTGAGATGAGATTTGGGTGGGGACACAGAGCCAAACCCTATCACTCTTCAATGCCTTTCCAGTATGCGACCCCATATTAAATACTTCCCTGAAAGAGAGAATAACTCATTGTATTTGGGTTGTCACTATCCACTCTCTTTTTCTTGCAACAAATATTTATGAAAAGGCTGTGATGTGCCAGGGGTAAGCAGACAGTCCATACAAGGGCCATACTTCTGAATATTAGTGATACCCCACTCTATCTAAAGAGCTAATATTCTGGTGAGGCAAAAAATAATAAATATAATAAATAAGTCAAATAGATAATTTTGGTCTGTGCTATGTAGTAACCAAACCAGGGTAATTTTTAGATTGGATGGTAAAAAAAAAAAAAAAAGCTTCACTAAGAAGATAATACTTAAACTAGTACAATGATGAGGAGTCAGCCACACAAAGCCTAAATAAAAAGACTTCCAGGCAGAGACTGGGACCTTGACTGATAGAATGACTTATCCCAGGAAATATAGCTAATCAGTGACAAACCCAGAATATTGTTGCTTCAAAAGCCCATCCTGTTTGATTGCTTCACATTTCCTTCCAAATGAGTTGTTATGTGGGAACTAACTTATTAAACTCGAAATACTGTTCAAATATAAGATATTCTCAAATAATAATATTACTAAAGGCTGCCAAAGTTAACAAAGCAAAACAAACACAGCAGAGTTTATTTTCAGCAAAGGAACACACCAGTTGGCTGAGGGCAAAAAGCATGTGTTTTTAATTGTTAAGAAGGGGTTTAATGGTTGCTATGCTAATTAAGGCTGCCTGAGTCTGTTCATGCTTCTATAACAAAGTAACTGAGACTAGGTAACATATAAAGAATAGAAATTGATTTCTCACCGTTCTGGAGGTTGGAAGTCCATAATCAAGGCATCCACAGGTTCAGTGTTTGGTAAGGGCCCTGTCTTCCTGCTTCCAAGATGAGGCTTTGTTGCTGCATCCTCCAGAGGGGATGAATGGCTGTATCCTCACATGGTGGAAAGAATGGAAAGACAAAAAGAGGGCCTTGCTAGCTCCCTCCAGCCCTTTTATATAGTCACTAATCCCATTCATGAGGACAGAGCATCATACCCTAACCACCTCCTAAAGGCCCCACCTCCTAATGCTGTTGCATCGGGAATTTTGCAAGATGAATTTTGGAGGAGACACAAACATTCAAACCACAGCAAAAGATGAAAAACAAACACTCCAAATAGGCCAGAGTAAATCCATAGCTCTCTACATGATTGGTTAAAACAAAACCCCTATTTCATTGGAAAAAAAGTCTTCAGATAAGTCCTACAAGGGTTTTGTTTCAGCTTACCAGGATCACTCAAAATTCATGTTTTTGTTTTTGTTTTTTTTTTTAACAGTGCTAGTTGTTAAAGGACAGTTGAAGCACAACACAGTATTCAATGCACTATCTCCTAGGCGAGCTCCGCTGTAAATAACATTTTTCTTTTATGATATTATTATGCAACAGACAAGAAACTAATGATCCAAATATGTTGGCTGTCATGCCTAAGGTCATTTACATAACCAGGCTGTTTACAGATCTCAATCTAGAACTCAGGTCCCCAATTCTTGATCACTTTCCAAATGTACTTTTTTGTTTGGTTTGGTTTCTAGAGACAGAGTCTCACCCTGTTGCCAAGGCTTGAGTACAATAGTGGCATAATCATAACTCACTGAAACCTTGAACTCCTAGGCTCAGGTGATCCTACCTCTTCAGCCTCCTGCGTAGCTAGGACTACAGGTGTGGGCCACTTCCTCCAGCCAATTTCTTTATTTTTTGTAGAGTCAGGGTCTTCCTATGTTGCCCAGGCTAGTCTCAAACTCCTGGCCTCAGCCTCCTGCCTCAGCCTTCCAAAGTGGTAAGATTACTGTCATGAGCCACTGTGCATGGTCCTCCTAATGTACTTAGTGGGACATTTTTGAGGCCTACACCTATATTATACACATACAGCACATAATAGGCACTCAATAAATATTTTTTGAGTTGCATCTCCTAGTTCCTCCTAAATTTCTGCTCACTAATATATTATTATGTTTAAATAAATAAAAGGAGTTTGCTTAGGGATCACCTATAAATCAGAAGACTAGAAAGACTTACAGGCATGGGGCTGTTGGTCACTTTTTTTGGGTCCGTATATGCAGAAAATCACCATGGGGATATAACAGTGAACTTGCCTCAAAATAATTCATATCAAACCAATCTCATATGAAGAACTTATATGCATTATCTCAATTAATCCTTATAACAGCCCCACAAATAAACCGAGACTCTTGGAGGTTGAGATTCACCAAACTCATGTGTCCTCTGTATCATACAATTCTCAAGTGCATGCATCACCTCAGGATTCAGAAGTCCAACATCACCCCAGGATTCAGAAGTCCAGGAAATGGAATCTCTGATACATTTCTAAAGCAAATGGTTCTAACTTAGTCTTACGTCTGCTCTCACATGGTTCCGGTATTAACTCGATACGATTTTGTCATTGTTGTTTGACATTATTTCTTTAAGCATAACATTGCCAAATGGAACAAATGAAAAAGCAAAGAATACCAGTGTTCTGTTTGTTGAGTAAGGGGATACCCCTTATAATTTCCTGGAGAAAGTAATTTCCGTTCTGCGCCAATAGGCCCTTTGCCTAAGACACAGGTGAACACTGAGGTTCGCCTCAGGTATGAAGCTAAGGTCTGTCTTCTCCCAGGAGGTGGCAGCAGCAGCAGCTGCAGCCTCCGCCTGCTGCAGAAATCAGACCGAATTCATCCGTTTTCCTATTGGCATCCAAACCTAGAAATTCCTGGTTCCAAAGACCACTTCATCCCTTCCTTGGTTTGCTGAGTTTAGTTGGAGCTGGGGCATTGGGAGTTCAGGAGCTGGCAATAATTCCTCTTTATAAGTGCTTAGTTTTTTTTGTAAACACTTTGGTCTGGGCTGTGACCTTGAAGCATGTATGAAGGAGGTTCAGGAAGTCTCTGGCCAGGGAAAAAGAGCTTCAGAAACAGTAGTTGAAACACATCCACACAAGCATAAATCCAGAGATCCCAGTGCGGATTTTGGTACCACAAAATGATACAGATTGTAGACCTGGCCTGTCAGGTACCAGCCAGCTGACCTTCTTATTGAACCTGTCAGAACCGTAATTTACTCATCCATCCAGCCTGGACTAGGTGATCTTGAAGCACCTGCTAATTCTTAAATTATAAGCTACTGGACTTTTATTTTCTGGACGAACGGCTTGGCCTTCACCCTTTCAGAATTTTAAAAAATTTCAGACACAACAAAACACTACTGGTTCCAAGATAATCCCGGATGAGCACATATCCTGGTTTGGCAAACACTGCCAGCTGCATAGAAGGCGGGCAGGAATCCCAGGAAATGTCTGAACACCACTCAGCTATGGATGAACTGTCAACTGCTGGGGGTTGCTTTGCAAATTACCACATCTAAACGAAGCTGACAAAATGATATTTCAGAAAAGCAATTAACACTGATGCCTAGTGTATTTGGAACCAAAAGGCCTTTTGGGAAGAATGAAATTGGCTCAGAAAAAAGAGTACCCCAGCCCTCCAGGTAGAAACGTTAAGTCAGGATCTCCCACACACTCCCATCACCACCAGTCAGATAGTCAGCCTGGTCTTTGTGAAGGAGATGGATCTAGTTCCTTTCACCTTCCCCCTGCTTCCACTTGGATTGGTTAAGCTTTCGTCTATTTATTCAGTGAACATTTCTTGGGCACCTCCCATGGGTCAGGGGCTGGGTGTACACCTGGTTATTGAGGAGTTTACAATGGAGTAGTCAGATGCTAAATGAATTAATATACATGGAGCATTCAGAAAGGGTTGGAATGTAAAACACAACATAGGTGATAGAAATAGTTATTATCTCTATAAGACCACAGGCCAAACACCATACTTCCTAATGAAAGCTATCCCTACAGTATAGCGCAATCATCTAGAAAGAATCCCATACTCCTGTAAGTATTGGCCCCTGTGGAATTGTCAATTGAACTTTTCCTATTTTACATGAAAGTTGTCATATTAGAATCCCTTCCTAGATTGGGAGTTTTGGCTCCAGAAGGCCGCACTTAATAGAAATATTGTACACGTTACCTGGCATCAAAGGATGGGGCTGGTGGGACAGCTTCTGTGTCCACCTCTTCCCCTTGAAAATGCCAGCACAGGTGATGGGCAGGTTCAGTAAGTTCCAATGTAACTGCAACAGAGAGAACCGAGGAATGACAGAGGTAGGGGAGCCTGGTGAGAGATAGCTTCATTCCTAAAAAGAACCATATTCTGTTTGGAGAGCAGATCAGAGGGCAAGAAAACAGGGCTGTCCTGTGTGACACGGAATGAGCTAAGCTATAGACCATAACAAACAAGCAGAAAAGAAGCAAACCATGTCTCCTGATTCCCTGGACTGATTTCAGAGTAGTCTGAAAAGGACAATTGAAGTTTGCCTTCAAAGAGACACTAGATGCCCTCGTAATGTTGAAATCAAGTCCAATATTTCTCAAACGTAATTCTTTAATAGAGACCCTTCTTATGTTGATTTTTTTTTTCTCCTGTAGAGTTCCAAATAAGCCTCAAGAGGATCTCTTTCTTCCCACAGGTCCACAGGCAAGTCACGGCTATGCCAGTTATTACATGTATAGCACAAAGGTTGAGAATCTCTGGCCTTTGGCTAAGTTTTATCCAACTGAATGTTCGGTCACTGATGTCACAGCCCAAAAAATAATTAGCATTATAATGGGATTCTTTAGTGAATATATTTAGAGGGAAGCCTCTGAGCAGCAGTTCTCTCCCTTGGCTTCACATGGGGAACTTTTAAAAATCGTCAACCCACATCCCAAACTGATTACATATTAGGGGTGGGGCCTAAGCATCAACTTTTCTCTTATATACCATAGGTATCAACATTTTTGTACATTCCTCAAAAGATGTCTATGTACAGCCAAGGTTGAGACTTTCCAATGTTAAGCCTTAGGATAAGGAGAGGCAGGAAGCTGCTAGTAACTGACAGCTGAGCTCACCTCCTCCCTTTGGAATTTCTCCTGAAAAGCCAGCACGAAGAAACCAAATACTGCAATGGCAGCCAGCCTAAACATCCACTTTGTAAGATTTCCATTTCTGCTTTCTCACTGTATCTACCAGGTCTGCAATTAAAATGATTTGAGTGCCTACAGAGTTATGAACAGTGGCTAATCAGTATTTTCAAGAGAGAACAGGTAACAGCCGACGGTGGTATGAATGCCATGCTCTAGAGATTCTACATTAATCTCTCTCTTTTTTTTTTGAGACAGGGTCTCACTGTGTCACCTCAGGCTGGAGTGCAGTGGTGCAATCTTGACTCACCACAACCTCTGCCTCCCAAGTTCAAGCCATTCTCCTGCCTTAGCCTCCTGAATAGCTGGAATTGCAAGTTCGTCCCACCACACCCAGCTAATTTTTTTTTTTTTTTTTAGTAGAGACGGTGTTTCACCATGTTGGCCAGTCTGGTCTTGAACTCCTGGCCTCAAGTGATCCACCCGTCTCAGCCTCCCAAAGTGCTGGGAGTACAGGCATGAGTCACCACCCCTGGCGCCACATTCATCTGAAAAACAAACATAAATGCTTTTCTTTTCCACCCTCCAAACTACTCAGTCTCTTCTCTCACCCCACTCTTGACCCATTTTTCTCTTCTGCTTCCTCTCTCTTCCTGCCTGTCATCTCCTTCACCTGCTCTCCAACCCTTTCACTGTCATTCATTCTTATTGCACTTATTTCTTGTCTTTCTTAGCCTCTGCACCTCACTATTCCTTCTGCATGTGTCTCATTTTCCTTTAGCCACTATTCTCTCCTCCTTACCCACAATCACATACCTCTCTTAGTTTCATCATCTTTCCCACTTGCAGCTCCTTAACTGGCTATAATACGAAGCAAAAGCATTGTCACATAGTTACAATTATTAAACCTTTTCTCGTTTGCCCCAAGAATACTCACTAGCAGCACTTGCGGCTGCAGTGTTTACCCCGAGAAAACTTTGCCACAAAATCTCTCTCTTTTATTATTATTTTCGCATCTCTCTAGTACCTCGACTTTGGAAACAAAAGACATTCTGTTTATAGCATTCTATTTTTAGAGGTGGTATTTCCATTTATAAAATACAGTAATTCTCAATTGCTGAAAATGTCAAATCCTGGAAAACGTGGCATTCCTATGTGTGATGTTAACATCATTAATGAACAGTTGGCCAAAGATTCATTTGATGAATCTGATTTCTCTGAAATAGACGATTCTGATGATTCAGATGATTCTGTTGTTAGTTCTGTTAAGAATTAACTCTAAGAGCAGTTTTTATATTTTATTTTCACATTGAAAATCAGTCAGATTTGCTTCAGTCTCAAATAGCATGTTTATGTAAAATTAAATGAGTACGGGCAGCGAGCTATACTTTTTTTAAATGGGAAAAAGGTTAAATAAGATATTCTATTAGTTTTAAAAGCAGGTAAGTACTGAAAATATTTTATTTGTCTCCCCAAGGAGAAAAAGA
Organism: Saimiri boliviensis; assembly: GCF_048565385.1. Classification (NCBI taxonomy): domain Eukaryota; kingdom Metazoa; phylum Chordata; class Mammalia; order Primates; family Cebidae; genus Saimiri; species Saimiri boliviensis. The sequence continues at coordinate 26,188,799 of NC_133458.1, forward strand.
AACTGGCTCAGAGTTAGCACTCCTTAAATACTAATTATTTCTCTTATAACTCCCTGTATTGGCCCCAGATTACTTTTTTTCATGTAGTTCATTGACCTTCAATAGAAAAATGGTTCTCTGTTCTTCAATCCTGACAACAGCAGCTGACATCAATGTAAAAACAGAAACAAGCTAAAAACAGTAGTTGAATGTATACACCCTGAATAAATATTCAGTTGCAAAATCATCATCGTTATTATTGTAATTACAGAGAGGAGGCATTGCAATAATTGTTCAAGTGTCTTCTTGAGGAAATAACTAAAACAGGGCCAGCTGTCACAAACTACCCGACAATAATGATTCCCGTGTGTGCTGCTTCAGTATTCATAGTGTCTCTACAATAAGAAATTTGTGTACTCATCTAATGTTGTTTTCAAAATTGTTAATTTTATCAACAATAGAACAGGGTCTCGCTGTTGTTGCCCACGCTGGTCTCAAACTCCTGGCATTAAGTGCTCCTCCTATCTTGGCCTCCCAAAGTGCTAATCTGATGCCCTTAAATAACTTAAAAAATAACAAACCTGGCCAGGCCTGGTGGTTCACGCCTGTAATCCCAGCACTTTGGGAGGCAGAGACAAGTGTATCACCTGAGGTCAGGAGTTTGAGACCAGCCTGACCAACAAAGTGAAACCCCATCTCCACTAAAAATACAAGAATTAGCTGAGCGTAGTGGCACACGGCTGTAATCCCAGCTACTCAGGAGACTGAGGCAGGAGAATTGCTTGAACCCAGGAGGCGGAGGTTGCAGTGAGCCGAGGTCGTGCCACTGCACTCCAGCCTGGGTGAGGGAGTGAGACTCTGTCTCAAAATAATAATTAAATAAATAAAAGTAAATAACAAACCTATGATTGGATTCAGTATTTTGCATGATAGTTGACCCGCATTTCTTAACAGTGTCCGTGAACAACCTTAGAATCATAAACTACCAAACAAAAATTGCACCATCGATTTAAGAACAAACTAGAGTAGGTGGTCCAGCATTCACCTACAACATGAGGGCAACAAATCTAGGTACAAGAGTAGGGTAGAAGTCAGGCAAACAGGCCAGCAGACAACTAAAATACTTAGGAGAAACATCTACAAAGACAGGTGTGTTTTATTGATTTGAAAACTGTAAACAAACAAGATCTGTAAGAAAAGAGGGAAGGCCTTGTTTTTTGTTTGCTTGTGAAATCAGCCAAAAGAATTTGAAATTTTCTCTTCCCAAGATACAGCTGTGAAATGACTAATGGAAACTGAGTGAGCCTGCCTCAGGAACTGAATGTGCCACTTCACTGAGAACAAAGAAGTGTTTCCCTGATAGAGGCTGTCCTCTCAGATTAATACCTTGGGTGCTTTAAAGAGGACCAGCCAGGCACAAATATGATGCATTTGTAAAGAGGAAGAATCAGCCAAGCACCTTGGCAAATTTTTTTCCTATTTCAGTACCTCCGAGTCATGTGTATATCTTAACTTTCATGCTCCTGAAGAAATGCCACAAAGAGGCAAAGAAAGAAAAGGAGAAAGAAAATTTCCTATTAAAGTATTTTTCCCTTGCTGGCCGTTCCAGTAGGAGTCTGGCTGAAGACTGAACCTGAGCTGCTTCAAAGATGAACTTGGTAACTGCTCTTATCCAATCTTCCTAGGTTCTGAAATTCACACTTCTAGTTGCAATGGATCAGTACCCTTTGCATATTCACATCTCCAGCCAAAAACAATTTACCCTGCACACAACCTTATCCTGTTTCAGTAATTAAAATATATTCTACAAAAGTGTCATAAGGAGCACTGACTGACATTTTGAAAGTTGTTTCAAGGCACAATCTGTGCATTTTCTTTCCATTGTGAAAGACATGACCGTAATAAAAATACAAAATACAATCATCCTTCAGTAGATTCAGGGGGAATGGTTCTAGGGCCCCTGCATATACTAAAATCTATAGAACCTGCAGATACAAAAAGTCAGCCCTCATTTGAGCTTTGTATCTGCAAATACTGTTGTTTTTTTTTTTTTTTTTTTTTTTTTTTTTAAGAGATGGGATTGTGGCCAGGGTGGTGGCTCACGCCTGTAATCCCAGCATTTTGGGAGGCTGAGGCTGGTGGATGGCTTGAGTCCATGAGTTCAAGATCAGCCTGGGAAACATAGTGAAACCCCATCTCTACCAAAAATACCAAAAAAAATTAGCCAGGTGTGCTGGTGCCCATTTGTGATCCCAGCTACTCGGGAGGCTGAGGTGGAAGGATTGCTTGAGTGTGGGAGGTCGGGGCTGCAGTGAGCTGAGATCATGTCACTGCCTTCTAGCCTGGGTGACAGAGTGAGACTCCATCTCAAAATAAATACATACATACATAAAAATGAAAATAAATAAAGAGATGGGGTGTTGCTATGTTGCTTACACCAGTCTCAAACTCCTGGCCTCAAGCAATCCTCACACTTCAGCTTCCTGAGTAATTAGGATTACAGGTATGAACCAACTACTGTATTTTTTATCTGAGTTTGGTTTTAAAAAAACCAGATACAAGTGGACCCATGCAATTCAAACCCATGTTCTTCAAGGGGCAACTGTAAATTAAAACTTCAAACTGGTTTAAAATGGAAGGAAAAAATCTCCTTCCCACTCTTATCACAAGGCAAGCACTGTTAATTATTTCTGGTGTACTTTTTTCATATGAGGATATATAAAATAGACTGCATTTTTACACAGAGCAAATAATATATAGCATCCTATACCTTGCTTTGTTCATTTAATAATATAGCAGAAATATTTCCATAATAGCACATGTAGATGTTTTAATCATTGAATGTGCCATACATTTATTTAACTGTTACCTAACTGATGAACATTTATATCATTTCTACTTAGACTATTATTATAAACAATATTTCCATGAACATCCTCATACACGTCATTGGGGACTTGATGACTCTCTCTGTAGGATAAATTCCTTTCAATGAAATTGCTAGATCAAAATATATGTACACTTAAGATTGGGTTCAATGTTGCCAAAACTAAGTTGTATTGAGTTTAAAATTTTTTGTCACTTATAGGTAAAAATGGTATCACATTGTTGTGACCTGCACTTTTCTAAGCACTAATGAAGCTAAGTATTTTTTAAGTGTTTTCTTCCATTCCCCACCCCCACCTTATTTTTTTTTTTCAAAGACAGGGCCTTGCTCTGTCAACCAAGCTGGAGTGCAATAGTGCAGTCATGGCTCACTTTAGCCTCCATCTCCCAGACTCAAGCAGTTTCTTGCCTTAGCCTCCCTTGAAGCTGGAACTAAAGGCAAGTACCACCATGCCCAGTTAATTTATTTTATTTTTAATAGAGATGAGGTCTAGCTATGTTGCCCAGGCTGGTCTTGGACTACTAGGCCCAAGTGATCCTCCTGCCTTGGCTTCCCAAAGTGTCGGGATTATAGGTGTGAACTACCACACCTGGCTTTTTGCCATTCTTATTTGTATGAGATATTTGTTCCTATTCTTTATGCATTTTTTTCTGTTCATTTTCTCCCTCATAAAACTGCAAGATCTTTTAGTAAATAAATAAGCACTTTTTCTGTTGGATTGCAACTTTCTTACTGTGCCATTTGTCTTTGGCTCGATTTATGATGTTTTCCTGTTGTTGTCATTTTTATTTTTACCATATAAAGGTTTTATATTTTTTGGTTTCTGAGTTCTGCCTGTGTTTTAAATGTTAGCTCTTAGCTGGGCATGGTGGCTTATGCCTGTAATCCCAGCATTTTGGGAGCCCAAGGTGGAAGGATTGCTTGAGCCCAGGAGCTTGATACCAGCCTGGGCAACATAGTGACACTCTGCCTTTACAAAATAAAATAAAATAAAAATAAGAGCAAAAATTAAAATTAAGAAAATAAACAAATATTAGCTCTCTTGCAAGATGGGTCTTTTTGCAGTGGCCATTTTAATGCACCAGAACTTGATCTGAACTCCCCCGCCACATGGTAGAGGTTGAGAAATTAGGTTTTCCTGTGGAAAGAGAAAACTTACAAAGTCATTAAGAGAAGGAAAGGCACAGGGACCCCATCCTCCCATCGTCCCTGGGTGACCTGCTAGCCTCACAAGATGGTTTATGTTCCAAGGAAGGGAACGCTGTCCCTCTTTGGGTCTCTTTTTTGTACGTAGCAAGTGTGAGGGCAGCCTTATCATGAAATGAATAATCAGATTATCTTGGCACCAGGAAGCCTGAAATTTATCATCAGCTTTTTTTTACCAGAGATATCTGGGAAACGTACACAAGCTGCCCAGCATCTAGACTTTGGGTCCCGTGGGATGTTACACGGGGGAAGGGAAGGCAGTGGTCCTGTGAGAAGACGAGCTTGTGTACAGTTTCTCAGCCTGGGAGAAGCCCCCTTCCTCAGCCCTAGCTCTCCACGCTTGGTTTGAGCTAGCTCATTTCCCAGGCAACACAAAATGAGCACCCAGGTTGGTTTAAAACACGCCTCCTCCTTCTCTCACATTAGATTAATGAAGATTCAGGCAGTAGCAGTACAATAAACTCTTTCCCCAATTTTTTATTTTGAAAATTTTCAGACCCACAAAGATCAAAGAACAGTATAAGGAATGCGCCTTTACTCTTTACCTAGATTCGCCAATTATCAACGTTTTTTCGCCTTTGCTTTATCTCTTTCTATAAATAGGCATTTTTAACCATTGATGCATTTGAAAGTGTTGAATACTTTATAATTATTCACTTAAAATAATTCATACATCTCCTATGAATAAGGGCATTCTCCTCCATTACTACAGTTCCATTTTCAGGTCTGGGAAAATTAACAATGATTCAATAGTAATATCTTTAAGTTCATATTCAGATTTCTTCATTTCTTTCAAATGTCCTATGATCCAAGATATTAACAGTGTCCATACATTGCATTTGATTCCATTTCTCTGCTCCAGTGCCCCGAGGCAGACTTTTGGCAATGGCTGGAGACATTTTTGATTGTCATGACTGGGGATGCTCCTGGTTTCTACTATCTAGAGACCAGGGATGCCTGCTAAAGAGCCTGAATTCACAGGACAGCCCCCTACAACAAAAAATGACCTAATCCAAAATGTCATTTAGTACCTAAATTGAAAAACCCTCTTCTAGTCTATCAAGAACCATTTCCCTACTTTGTTTATTTGCTTTTCATGACGCTGACTTTTATTATTATTAATTTATTTATTTAAAGACAGGGTCTCACTCTATTGCCCAGGCTAGAGAGCAGTGGCATGATCATAGTTTACTGCAGCCTCAAACTCCTGGGCTCAAGCAATCTTCCTGCTTCAGCTTCTGAAGTAGCTGGGACTACGGATGCATAACCACATCCAGCTTATTTTTTCTTTCTTTTGTAGAGATGGGGTCTTACCATGTTGCCCAGGCTGGTCTTGAATTCCTGCCTCAAGTGATAGTCCCACCTCAGCCTCCCAAAGTGTTGGAATCATAGGTGTGAGCCATGGTGTCTGGTCAGCATTATTTATATATTTATTTATTTTGAGATGGAGTTTTGCTCTTGTTACCTAGGCTGGAGTCCAATGGCGTGATCACGGCTCACCACAATCTCTGCCTCCTGGGTTCAAGCAATTCTCCTGCCTCAGCCTCCCAAGTAGCTGGGACTACCGGCGCGTACCACCATGCCCAGCTAATTTTTTGTATTTTTAGTAGAGACGGGGTTTCACCATGTTGACCAGGATGGTCTCGATCTCTTGACCTCACGATCCACCCGCCTCGGCCTCCCAAAGTGCTGGGATTATAGGCATGAGCTACTGTGCCTGGCCGGCAGTTATTCTTTTGTAGCATCTAGTCCAGTTCTTTTGCAGACTGTCTCTCTCACTATAAATTTTTCTGATTGTTTTCTCATGATCAGTTTAAATTTAAACAAATACCAAAAACACAACACAGATGACTGTAACTGCTAGCTATTACTGCATAACAAACCATCCCAAAATTCAATGGCATAATATTAAGAACCATTTTCTAGGTAGTTCTGCTCTGGACTAGGCTCAGTTGATTTTGGCTGGACTGATTCATGCATCCAAGTCATCTGGTAAGTTATAGAGGCTGGTCAGTCTGGGATGATCTCAGCTGGGATGACTGGGCTCAGTTCCATTAGCCTATCACACTTAGCAAGCTAGCCCTGGCGTGTTCTCATGGAAAACGCAGGTGTGAAGGAGTGTAGAAGCCTCTGTTGAGGCCTAGGTTTAGAGCTGGCACCCTGTCACTTCAACTATATTATGTTGGCAAAAGCAAGTGACAAACTCAGCCCAGAGGTAAGTGGTAGCGAAATAAACCCAACCTCCTATTGCCGTTGGTCTATCAAAGTGTTACTGTGTACCTCTTACTGTGTCATATCGGGGAATAGAAAATGTAAGGTAGTCCCACTATTAGCGCTGTTAAGCTTGAAACTTGGTTAAGTGGTAACTAACAAATCCCTCCTTTGGAGAGCTCTATCTTTGTTACATGTGGGGTGATGCTTTGGTGCACTGTGTCAGTCCTGTTCCTCATTCATTTCCCAGAGCTATGCTAACAAAGTACTCGCAAATTGGGCAGCTCAAAAAACAGAAATGTATTGTCTGGAAGCTGGAAGTAGGAAAGGAATGTGTTGGCAGGGCCATGCTCCCTCTGAAACCTGCAGGGGAAAATCCTTGCCTGTTCCAGCCTCTGACTGTCCTAGGCATTCCTTGGCTTGTAGCTGCAGCGCCTCAATCCAGCCTCCATCTTCACATGGCGATCTCCCTGGTCTTCTTATAAGGACACCAGTCAGATTAGATTAGAAGCCAACTCTACTCCAGTATTACCTCATCTTGACTAATTATTTCTGCCACAATGCTGTTTCTAAATAAGGGTACATTCTGGGGTGCTAGGGATTAGGACTTCAACATATCTTCTACGGGGGACATGATTCCACCCCTAACACCCATTAACCTTTTACTTAGTGGCTTTATTATCTACAGATGATCCTTGGGGATTGCACAACAGCGTTTCTCTTAAGCATCATCACTTTCTCAGCATTTATTATCTGGCATTCTCTGCTCCTTTCTTCCCTTTTAAAAAGCATTTAAATTACTTTGAATGCATGGCTTTTGCTTTGCAAAAAAAAAAAAAAAATTTTATACAACCATACAAACAACTTTTTCATGATCAACTTGCCTCAAATTTGACTAGTAAGAATCTATAAGGTCAACTCTATGTTATTATTATTCTAGAGACACGGCCTGGCTCTGTTGTCCAGGCTGGAGTGCAGCGTCATAGTCATAGCTCACAAGTGCCTCAAACTCCTGTGCTCAAGCCATCCTCCAACCTCAGTCCCCCAGATAGCTAGGACTCAAGGCACATGCCACCATACTCGGCTAATTTTTAAACTTCTTTTGTAGAGGCGGGGTCTCACTTTGTGGCCCAGACTGGTCTCGAACTCCTGGTCTCAAGAGTTCCTCCACTTTGTTCCCCCAAAGTGCCGGGATTACAGGGGTGAGCCACTGCGCCTGCCTTATTTCAAACTTTAAAAAAAAAAATTTAGATGTCTTTTTTTTTTTTCTCAAATGTGACTACTCCCACTAACTCACCGCTGTAGAACCTATTGCTGACATCCAACTGGAGCAGCTGTGATTATTCCCGATGGGAAAAGTCACATCATCATTCCTAAGTACAGCCATAATGAAAACTGCATTCTGCATTTTATATATATGTTAAATAAAATGAAAGCTGTATCATATATATATTATATATAATAAATGAAAGCTGTATTCTGTATTATATATAATATATACTACATAGGTATTCTGCATTCTATATATTATTTTTAATTTCACAACTCTGTACATAAACACAGTTACTGGACATTACAAATTAGAAATTTGAAGCTTAAAATGAGATATGGGATTGGCTGGGTACAGTGGTTCATGCCTGTAATTCCAGCAATTGGGGAGGCCAAGGCGGGTGGATCACCTGAGGTTAGGAGTTCAAGACCAGCCTGGCCAACATGGTGAAACACTGTCTCTACCAAAAATACAAAAAAATTAGCCAGGCATGGTGGTGCATGCCTGTAATCCCAGCTACTTGAGAGGTTGAGGCAGGAGAATCGCTTGAACCTGGGAGGCAGAGGTTGCAGTGAGCCGAGATTGTGCCACTGCAATCCAGCCTGGGTAACAGAGTGAGACTCTGTCTCAAATGAACAAACAAACAAACATAAAATGAGATATGAGGAAAACAATGGGTTTTGGAAACTGATGGTTTGCATCTTGGCTCTATTACCTATTAGGTATGTGGTTTGGGGCCTTGGTTTGTTTATCCATACTATTGTGATGATGATATTTGCCTCACAGATTTAAGCCTAGAAACTTATCTGACCTAGAGTAAGTGTTATTAATTCTCTTCTTTCCACATCCTGATGGTAGGCTATAGCTTTTAGCTCATGTTGGATAAATCAGTGTTACAGAATCTACCAGCAATTAATTCGGAGTTGGTCTATCTCATTAATTCACAGTATGTTCATTAGGAATTAAAGAGAATTTGACGTAAGTTTCAGCTACAGTTTACCTTGCAATGCCTTTGGCGAAAAAAGACAGTTGGCTAATCAGTTTATTAAAATAAACAGTGTTGTGGAAGGGAGATTATCTCTATTCAACTTAAAAGAACAACTTTTGGGAAGATCTTTGACATGCACCATAGGAAGCTCATTTAGATATCAGTCTTCAAAATAGACTCCAGCTTTGTTTACCTGAATACAGTTTGTTAATTCATTCCACAAAGAGCATGAGTGCCCATTATATTCCATGCAATGTTCTAGGCACCTGGGATACATCAGAGAATGAAACAAATAGCCCTGCCCTTATTTACCCTTTAGTTGGGAAAGACGGGTGAAAAAGAAATTTGCAGATTACATAAAGTATTAGAAATAGGTAAGTGATAATGAGAAAAATAAACAAAGCAGGGGTTTACAAAGGATTGCAATTTCATTTTTATTTATATATGTATTGTTTGAGACAGAGTTTTGCTCTTGTTGCCCAGGGTGGAGTGCCATTAGGCAATCTCGGCTCACCGCAACCTCCACCTGCTGGATTCAAGTGATTCTCCTACCTCAGCTTCCCAAGTAACTGGGATCACAGGCACCCACCACCATGCCCAGCTAATTTTGTATTTTTAGTAGAGATGGGGTTTCACCATGTTACGCGGGCTGGTCTTGAACTCTTGACTTCAGGTGATCCACCCACCTTGGCCTCCCAAAGTGCTGGGATTACAGGTGTGAGCCACTGCACCTGGCCAAGGACTGCAATTTTAAATAGCATTGTCATCCTTTAAAAGACAATGTTTGGGCAAAGAATAGAAAGAGGTAAGGAAATTGGTCACGTGTCCCCCTAGAATAGGAAAAAACAAAAGGTCCTTGGACAGAAGAAGTGTGCTTGGCCTGGTGGAGGTGCAGCAATGAGGCCAGTGTGGCTAGAATGTAGTGAATGGGGGGAAATATTTTATTTACCTAACAAACACTTAAATAGCCCTGACTAGTAGCATTATTTGAAGCGCTTGAAAGATATTAACTAACCCTCCCAGCCAGTCTATGAAGTAGATACTGATTTTAGCTTTTCCAGATGAGGAAACTGAGGTGTAAGAAGGTGAAATAATTGCTCCCAAATGACACAGCAATCACGTGATAGAGCTAGGTTTGGAACTCAGGTAGTCTGCCTCTAGTGATGCATGCTGTTAAGCACCAAAGTATGCTCTACTGCTTCCTGGCAGTAAGAGATAAGAAATAAATGGGAACTAGATAACTAGATCCTGTAAGTCATTAAAGTCCATTGGCAAAGATTTGGGGGTTGGCTTTTTTTTTTTTTTTTTTTTTTTTTTTTTTTTTTTTTGTAGAGATGAGGTCTCGCTATGTTGCCCAGGCTGGTCTCAAACTCTTGGCCTCAAGGGATCCTTCCACCTTGGTATTTCAAAGTGCTGGGATTATGAGCATGAGCCACCACACCTGGCTGTCTTTAAAAAAAATAATACTTTTTTTTTTTAAAAGGAAGGCTCTGCCTAACCACCTGCACTTGATGGTGAACAGCCAAACCAGGCAGATCCTTTTGGTGAATTGAATATGAAATACAGAGAGGGAGTCAGCAGTTAGAAATGGGCAGAAACTAAAAGATACACAGAGAGAAAGAAGAAAGCTGAGGTCATGTGGCAGCAAAAAGCATGCAGCAAATAGAAGCTGTGAGATGCGAAAAGAATGCAAGTACGGAGCAGCAAGGGCAGTGGAGTCACAACACTAGCAGATAATTAGAGTGCAAAGCAACAGATACTGACTACTGAAGAGCCGCAAGATAACCCAGTTGTTAGGGCTGCACTGTGTGCTGAATCACCTTCCAGTTCCCACTCATTGCCAGAGCGTGGCAGGGAAGGACATGGGGCTTGAATTAGGCTTAAGCTTAGATTGAGGTAACCTGAGTATATCTCTCTGTTCTGAGAATTAAACTTTTGCTTCTTGGAATCTCTATCACTCAAGATCATGGCAGGAAACTGAAGGCACATTCCACTGGGATTTTGAAAATCATTTGATGAATTTGATATTTGCAAGGATGTAGGGAGGGTTGCAGGAACTTAAGAGGATACCGAGGCACCCAAGGTTGAGTAACAGGAGAAGCCCAAGCCTGAAGAGCAATAGTTTATCACGAGCTAGAACTGGGAAAGGGCTTATCTAATGCCAAACCCATGGTGCTAAAGCAGGGAGGAAAGGAGAAGAAATATCTCAACCTCTTTTTCCTCCTTCCCTCTGATACTTGCTGATGCCTTCCATTGGACAAACCCAACTGTAAGTCAGAGGGCACTGGCTCCCAGGGGATAAAAATCCGTGGGGTAACATCCTTGTCGGGAACAGAGCATGGCAGAGAAGGACATGGGCCTCGTATTAGTCCATGCTCACACTGGTATAATTTAAAGATACTACCTGAGCCCGGGGAATTTAAAAAGAAAAGAGGCTTAATTGACTCACAGTTCCACATGGCTGGGGAGGCCTCAGGAAACTTACAATCATGTTGGAAGGCGAAGCGGAAACAAGAACCTCCTTCATGGGGCAGCAGGAGAGAGAAGAGTGAGGAGCAAAGGGGTAAGAGCCCCCTATAAAACCATCAGATCTCGTGAGAACTCACTCACTGTCACGAGAACAGCATGGGGAAAACCTCCCTTATGATCCAATCACCTCCCACTGGTCTTTCCCTAGACATGGGGGATCCTGGAAATTATAATTCAAGATGAGACATAAAGCCTAACCATATTAGGGCTGTAACGGGCTGAATGATATTCCCTTCCCCTCACCCCCAAAACATGCCCACAGCCTAATCTCTGGAACCTGGGAATATTACATTACATGGCAAAAGATGTGACTAAGTTCAGGAGCTTGAGAGGAGGAGCTTCTCCTAGATCACTGTGGTAGGCCCTAAATGCAATCACATGTATCCTTATAAGAGAGAAGCGGAAACTTGAAGAGACAAAAGGGGGTGGCAATGTGACCTTGGCGGAGTGGCCACAAGCCAAGGAAAGCCTGGGGTCCCCAGACGCTGGAAGAAGCAAGAAACAGATTCTCCCCCAGAGCTTTCAGGAGTGTGGCCCTGCCAACACTTGATTTCAGACTTCTGGGCTCTGGAACTGGAACAAAATAAAATTCTGTTGTTTTAAACTACCCAGTTTGTAGTAATTTGTTACAGCAGTCACAGGAAACCAGTACAGCCAGATGGAGCATAACCAGCACAAAAATCTATTCATTTCAGATGGGACAGGATGATATCCCTCATCACTTTAGCTGGACATTCTTTTGCCTGCCTTTTATATTCCCTTGGATAATTTTGTTTTTGTTTGAGACGTGGTTTCATTTCACTCTGTTACCTAGATTAGAGTGCAATGGCATGGTTGTGGCTCACTGCAGCCTCAATCTCCAGGGCTCACTCGATTCTCCCATCTCAGCCTCCCAAGTAGCTGGGTCTACAGGTGTGCACCACACTTCCAGCTAATTTTTTTTTTTTGAAGTATCTATGGGGCCTTGTTATGTTTTCCAGGCTGCTCTCAAACTCCTGGCCTCAAGCCATCCACCCACCTTGGCCTCCCAAAGTGCTGGGATTACTGGTGTGAGGACCGTGCCTGGCCCTTTGGGACTTCTTTTGGGAATCACGCATATGCTTCAAACTATATTCTCCCGAGTTATAGTTACCTTCGTTATACAAATATCGTTTTATCCGAATAAGATTATGACATTCTTATTTGAAACAAGAACCTCGTCTTGCACATCTTTGTAGCCCATAAAAATCTTAGCACAGTACTTTGAACAGAGTGGACATTCTGTAATTGGTCAATGAGAAAGCAAGCTTCCATTTGTCCATCTGTAAATGGAAAATAACAATTTCTACTGACTTGCCTTTCAGAGATAATGATGGCAGGGTTTCCGGGAAACAGTTTTTGTACCTGTAGCAGAATGATGTATCTGAGACAGTTTTTGTACCTGTAACAGAATGATATATCTGAGACACCCATTCGTGCTGAGGCAATTCCTTAGGGGAGGGAGGAAAGCAAACCAACCAACCTGCATTTACTTTTAGCGTGTCCTCCATTCCACGTGGAGCTGAAACTGCTTGCAGAGCACCCCACAAAGGAAAAGGCAGGGCATAATTAAGAAAATATAAGAGCTGAGGACTGATATCTTCTTAGGAACTTTGATTCAGTCAATAATCATGTGTCGAAGAACTACGATGTTCAAATATAGTCCATCGGCCGGGCACAGTGCCTCACACCTGTAATCCCAGCACTTTGGGAGGCCGAGGCAGACAGATCACTGGAGATCAGGAGTTGGAGTCCAGCTTGGCCCACATGGCAAAACCCTGTCTCTACTAAAAATACAAAGATTAGCTGGGTGTGGTAGCACATGCCTGTAATCCCAGCTACTTGGGAGGCAGAGGCACCAGATTCACTTGAGGCCAGGAGGTGGAGGTTGCAGTGAGCCGAGATGGCGCCATTACACGCCAGCCTGGGCGACAGAGTGAAACTGTGTCTTAAAAAAAAAAAGTTCATAGATGCTGAGGAAACACACACTCAGAGAATAAGGCATGATCCCAAGTCAGTAATTGTCACGCAATATGATGAATGGTTTTTATAAGAGCAAAATGCTATGGGACCAGAAATAAGGGAATGACTAACTATTGATGGGAGTTTCACCAAAAAAACTCACATTCAAGCTGGTCTCTTAAGACTGCATCAGGCAGAGGTGAAGTCAAGGGCATTGCAGGACCAAGAGAAATAGCTTTGCCTGAGCTGTTGCCAAGCAAACCACACCCTCAGCTCAGCCCTATTCTATCTACACAGCCCTATTTTAATTCATTATCCTCATTGCTACTTTTTAAGAGAAGAAAAGAACGCTGACTTCTTCCCTAATTTTGCATCCAGGTATTTTATATGTCAAAGAAAGGGGATTGTCAGGAGGGAAAACAGAAGTTGACTTCTGGCAAGTCCAATAACGACAGCTCCTAACATCCGTCTAATAACAAGTTAATGCTTACCTTTGCTGAGCCTCTTCCTCATTTCTGAAAACTGAGTTAGGCTAACCTGTGAATGTGGCACCAGGGGGAAAGCAGACAAGGTATGAGCGCATCCCCCGTCCCACGGCTCCACACCAGGAGGTTCATCTTTAGCAAACACTCCTTGAATGGGAATTATGGCTGAGGCCCTTTTTCCTCCTCTAGGCTGACCTTCATATCACTCCTTGGGGAACAGCTCTGTCTAGGGCACCGCCCAGCTTCCCTCCCAGGCCAGCCCTGCTAGGCCTCTGAGACTAGAGCTGTGCTGCTTTTGAGCGGAAGAAAGAAGAAAAAAGACTCTTAGGACAGCAGCCAGGAGAGAAGGAAAGACTGGCCAAGCCCACCAAGGAGCAAAGGGTTCCCCATCCACATCCTGCGGCTTCCAGTGGAAAAGTCGGGAGGCTGGGAGACTGGAATCTCAGTCTCAGAGTACGCATCACTCGTCCCTGTTTTCTCAAGAAGCCTCTACCTTCCAGGCCCTGCCAGGAAGCCGGCAGCACTTTCCTGAGGCTGTAATAACAAGGACAGAGCGTTCTCGCCCGCTAGAGCCTGCTGGCTGGTCACTCTTTCCACTGCCTTTTGTTTTCATGCATCATCCCCCTCACTTGCGTCTCAGATTCCTCAGGGCTTTGAAAAAGCCACAAATGCTCCACACAGTGACACCACCCAGCGGGCTGGCAGACATCGCTGACAGGCACCTTGCCCTAAGCGAACGACCGCACGTATGCAAGTCCTGACAGCTGATACCTAGCCACACACCTGGTTAAAGGGAAGATAGCATTCAAAAGGGCCCCGCCCCCCCCCCCCCACCCCCACCCCCACCCCCGCCCCATTAGCCTAGCTGGCAAAGGCCAGCCTTTAGATCAGCTACAGCCCAGTACACTGATAAATCAGAGACTGCCGTTTTACTCAAAGTGTATCTGTGTGGTGGGCAGCGGTACTTCCCCACCCTTTCCTCAAACATCTAAATCCAGCCAAAAAAGATGCTCCCAACAAAGCGCCAGTGTGGCCTCGGGGTGACAATTCACATATCAGCATATTAGATCATAAACCCATGCATACTTGGAGCAGACTTAACTTTGTGTTTTAGAACCACCTGTAGCCTACTTCAAACCACATCCAGAGTGAACCTATCAGAATCTATGAAAATAGGGCTTAGATATGTGTATTTTTTTTAAAAAAACTTGACAGCATTGGTTAGAATGTGGGACAAGACAAATTCTCATGTATCATTGATGAGATACATAACAATTGGTTCAACTACTGTGGACAGTAAGCTGGAAGGCAATTGTGGGAAGTAAAAACGTTCCTGTTTTAAGTTTCCTTTCTTGTTAAATCGTAACTGTGCTAATAACTCTTTGTTAAGCCCTATCCAATGTAGCTGTTAGGCATGCCATGCTTACAGGCACATAGTACATTCGATGTCCTTGTACTTTCACCAAGATATCTGTGCTGGGCTTGCTCACAGGCATAGCCCAGCTCTCCATTGCTTTCACCTGCTTAGAAAAGTTTTAAGCTGTTAGCCAATTGGGTTTTAGTTTAAATTGTGAGGTCTGATTCCAGCCAACGTAGATCAGACCAACGCGTAAGGAATAAATATATCTGCTTTCCTTTGTTCATTGTCCTCCTGTGGCAAGATGGCTAGCGAGAATACCCTTTCTGCAGTCCAGGAAGCAAAAATTGCATTGCTGAAAGATCCTTCTTCTCAGTGCTAATTTTTCTTTGTGGCACCAAGTATCTGTTTCCAACGGCAGTCTAGGCAAGTCAAGTTGAAAGTGCACATACCCTAGTCCTTAGCAATTTTTGTTCTAGACATATTCCCTAGAACTCTCACACATGTATTCCAGGAGACACACACCAGGGCATGATTTACATCATGATTTGGAATAGCAAAAAACTGGCCATAACAAATATCCACCCACAAGAGAATAGATAGATTTTAGAACATTTATACAATGGAGCACTACTACACTGCATTAGTATATAACATAGGATTATTACGTTATATAGAATGGACTAGCTCTGCAAGTATCACAGATAAAACCATACTGTGATATTCTCAAAACCATAACATTGAGAAAAAAAAAGCTACAGAAAAAAAAGTCCCCTATTTATATACATGTTTAAACGTGTAAAACTTGCCTATTGTGTAGTAAAACTATGAAATCACGTAGGAAGAATGTTCACAGTCTTCACCAGATTGGTTATCTCTGGAGAGAGCTGAAATGAAAGGGCCTTCTTGGCCAGGTGCAATGGCTCACGCCTGTGATCCCAGCATTTTTGGAAGGCCAAGGCGGGTGGAGAGCTTGAGCCCAGGAGTTTGAGACCACCCTGAGCAACATGATGAAGCTCCTATTGTACAAAAAATACAAAAATTAGCCAGCTGTGGTGGTGCATGCCTGTAGTCCCAGCTACTTGGGAGACTGAGGTGGGAGGATCACCCGAGCCTAGGAGGTTAAGGCTGCAGTGAGCTGTGATTGCACCAGTGTACTCCAGCCTGTTTGGGGCAACAGAGTGAGACGCTGTCTCAAAAAAAAGAAAAGAAAGAGAGAAGGAAAGAGAGAAAGAGAGAGGAAGGAGAGAAGGAAGGAAGGAAGGAAGGAAGGAAGGAAGGAAAGGAGAGAGAGAGAGGGAGAGGGGAAAAGGGAGGGAGGGAGGGAGGGAAGGGGGGGGCCTTCCCTTGTAACTAAAAGGTTTTATCATGGCAATTTGTTATTATTTGTTAAATCTGGATAGTGAGTCTCTGTCCCACAGGTAACTCAGAGGGTCATGGCCATCCAGAGCAGAAGGATCTTTTGATTACAGAAAAAAAAATGTGATCATAAACATAAATGACACTAAAGAGCCTCTCAGTAATGCATGCAGATTGAGATATTGTTAAGGAACGGAGGAGCCGTTGCATGGGCCCAGCAGGTGCCCTGTGACCTCCTGGCCTTGTGAGCATCCTAAACAGAGTCAGAAGTGCAGTGGAATGAAGATAGGGATTGCTCCACATGAGGAAATCATGACTCTAGTCATACCCAGAAATTTCCAACCCTGGTTGAAAATCAGATAAAATTTTTATTTTATTTTTTTACTTATTGTTTCTTGTCAGGGATCACCTGACAGATAAAACTTTGAATGCAGTTATCCATGCCCCACCATCTGAGAATATGATATCGTAGGTCTGGCATGACACTCTGGAATCTACATATTTAAAAGCCTTGCCAAGAGATTCTGATGATCCGCCAGGTTTGAGAAATGATAACCAGCCATGGTTATATGCTATTAATATTTTCAAAGAAGTTGGGTAGGAAGAGAAATGGGAGGAAAGGAAGTAAGAAAATTAAAGAAGGAAGGGGAGAAAGAAGGAAGGGAAGGAGTGCCAGGGTGAGCCTTCAAGCTCAGCTCAAATCTCTCCTCTATTTCCCCTAGACCTCTGCAGCCTCAACGTGTCTCCTCATCCCTGGAACTCTGCTAGATCTCTAATCATCTATAACATTCATTTGGCAATAATGTACTTCCCTGTACGTTACTGTCATGGGCTACTGTTTAATCAATAGGTTTATGTCTTATTTTTTGAATTAGGCTATAAGCTTCCTCAGGACAAAGACCATATTTTCTTCATCTTTGTATTTCCAGTGTCTAACATAATGCCTTCCACAGAGTAAGCAGTAAAGCACCATGATTAAGAATATAAGATAAAACAGGTTTAAAATGTGGCAGTATCTGGGCATGGTGGTTGTCATCCCAGCACTGTGGGAGGCTGAGGTGGGAGGACACCTCAAGACCAGCCTGGGCAAGACAGCGAGACCCCATCTTTGCGAAAAAATTAGAAATTAGCTGGGTGTGCATGTGCAGTCCTCGTTATTCACAGGACTGAGATGAGAGAATTGCTGAGTTCATGAGTTGGAGGCTGCAGTGAACTGTGATCATGCCACTGCATTCCAGCCTGGGTGACAGAACAAGACTGTCTCTAAAAAAGAAAAGAAATATGGCAGGATACAAGATCAATAAACAAAAATCAGTTGTATTTCTATACACTAGCAATGAATAATCTGAAAAATGAAATCTAATGCAATATCTATCAAAATCCCAACTTTTTAAATACTTTATGGAAATTGGCTAGCTGATCATACTATTCATGTGGAAATACAACCCCAAATGGCCAAAACAATCTTGAAGAGGAAGAACAAAGTTGGAAGAGGCAGAGCTCCTGATTTCAAAAACTACCATAGAACTACAGTAATCAAGACATAAGGCCTAAGGATACACATATAGATTAATGGAATAGACTTGAAAGTCCAGAAATAAACCCTCGCATTTATATTGAATTGAATTTCTGAAGCGTGCCAAGACAATTCAATAGGGAAAGAACCGGTTTTTAAACACATGTTACTGAGACAACTGGATACCTGCAAAAAAGAAGTTGGACTCTCAACACTATACAAAAAAAAAAAAAAATTACCTTAAAATGGATCATAGGTCTAAATGTATGAATTAAAACTATAAAACTCCTAGCAGAAAACAAGGGTAAATCTTCATGACCTTGGATTTGGCAATAGTTTCTTACATATCTTGCCAAACGCAGAAGTAACCAAAGAACAAAACAGATAAATTGAATTTTAAAAGTAAAAACTTTTGTTCTCCAAGTAACATCATCAAGAAAGTGAAAAGACAACCCACAGCACAGGAGAAAAATCTTTGCAAATCATATATCTGACAAGGGACTCATATCCAGAATATTTTAAAAACCCTACTGCTACTCAGAAATAAAAAGTCAAATAACTCAATTAAAACATGGACAAAGACAGCCTGGCCAACATAGCGAAACCCTGTCTCTACTAAAAATACAAAAAATTAGCTGGGCGTGATGGGGCTCGCCTGTAATCCCACCTACTCCAGAGGCTGAGGCACAAGAACCATTTGAACCCCGGGAGGTGGAGGTTGCAGTGAGCTGAGATTGCGCCACTGCACTCCAGCCTGGGCGACAGGGTGAGACTTTTTCTCAAAAAAAAAAAAAAAGAAAAGAAAAGAAAAGAAATAAATAAAGAAAAGAAAGCCATGGACAAGTAATTTAAATAAACATTCCTTCAGAGAATATATACCAATGGCTATTATGCACATGAAGAGATACTTAACATTATTCATCATTTGGGAAATGCAAGTCAAAATCACAGTGAAACATCTCTTCACACCACAAGAATGGCTATAATAACAAGAAGAACAAGTGTTGGTAAGGATCTAGAGAAACTGGAACCCTCATCTATTGCTTGTGAGCATGTAAAATGGTAACACCACTTTGGAAAACAGTTTGGCAGTTCCTCAAAATGCTGGACATACAGTTACCAAATTACTCAGGAATTCAACTCCTACCCATATACATACATATATATATATATATATATATATATATATATATATATACCAAGAGAAATGTATAGAGAGAAATATATATGTGTATATATATACCGAGAAATGTATATATATATATATATATATATATATATATATATATATATATATACCAAGAGAAATGAAAACGTGTCCCCACAGAAACCTCATAGCAGCATTATTTATGATGGCCTAAAGTGAAAACAATCCCTGTCCCATGAATGGGCAAACAAAATGTGGTATAGCCATATAATGGAATCTTTTCAGCCAGAAAAAAATAATAATTACTGATGATACATACTACAACACGGATGAACCTGGAAAGCATATGTTAAGTGAAGGAAGCCTGTCTGAAAAGGCTCCATATTGTATGATTCCGTTTATATCAAATACCAAGAACAGGCAAATCCATAGAGACAGAAAGTAAATTAGTGGTTGCTTGAGACTGGAGTGGGCTTAAAGGCGGAGAATGGGAATAGGGAATGGCTGCTGATGGGTACTGGGGTTTTTTGGGGGGTGTTGAAATGCTATAATATTAGCTAGTTGTGATGGTTGCCCAATGCTATGAATACAGGAAAAAATCATTGAACTATACACTGTATTTATTTTATTATTATTTTTTTGAGACAGGGTCTTGCTCTGTCACCCAGTCTGGAGTACAGAGGTGCAATCGTGGTTCACTGCAGTCTCCACCTTCCTAGGCTCAGGTGATCCTCCCACCTCCACCTTGAGTAGCTGAGACAACAGGTGTGAGCCACCACACTCAGCTAACTTTTTTATTTTTTGTAAAGATTGTGTTTCTCTTGGTTGCCCAGGCTAGCCTTGAAGTCCTGGCCTCAAGTGATCCTCCTGCCTCAGCCTCCCAAAGTGTTGAGATTATGAGTGTGAGCCACCACACCCAGACTAAACTACACACTTTAAATGGGCATTTTTTTAAGTATGTGAAATATATCTCAATAAAGCTGTAAAAGAAACAAAAATATGACCTAGTTTTGAATTCTAGTTCAATTCCTGTTGCTGAACATGCCAAGCTCATTCTCCCTCAGAGAATGAGATCATTACCCTAAAACGTCGCACTCCTGGCTTCACATGATTTAGGTCTTCTGAATGTCTTACCCAGTGTTGCACAATCTCCCCCTACTCCTGTCAGTCATGTCAATTACCTATTTTAGTTTTCTCATAGCTTTAACCACTATTGAAATCCTCTTGTTTCTTAATTTACCAGTTTTCTATCTGCCTCACCCACTAGAATAAAAGCTCCATGAGAATAGTCTTAGTCACAACTCTACCCTTATGTCTGAAACAGTGTCTGGCACACAGTAAACCTTCAATAATATATGTTGGATGTTGGATGAATGAAAGGTGGCCAGCCTCCAAGTTTCACTTAATCCCCCTCAATCTTCATTTCTTAGGTACAGAGCGGTATTATAACAAAAATTACATTTAGTTCATAGGATTGTTGTAAGAATTGAGTAACAGTGCATGCAAAAACATAACTCATAGGCCAGGCACAGTGGCTCATGCCTGTAATCCAGCACCTTGCAGGGCTGCAGTGGGAGGATCTCTTGAGGCCAGGAGTTTAAGACCAGCCTGGGCAACATAGTGAGACCCTGCCTCTATAAAAAATAATTTCTAAAAATCATCTGGGCATGGTTGGTGCATGCCTGTAGTCCTAGCTACCAAGGAAGCTGAGGTGGGAGGATTGCTTGAGGCCAGGAGTTCGAGGCTGCCGTGACCTATGATCTCAACAGAACGAGATCACATCTCAAAAAAGAAAAAAAAAAAAACTCATAGTAGACATTCAATACATGTTAATAATTATTGTTATTATTAATATCGCTACTACTTCTCTCTGATTAAAATGGTCCAGATGAGAATAATGAGTACCTAAAGTATTATCAATGGAAAAAGAATGCCTGGGTCCCATCTTCAAAGCTGGACAAGCTTTGCATTCAAGGGCCTTAGAATTTGACCCCTCCTTAAACTAAATAATAATAGTTACTATTAGATCACCTGGATTATAAAGAAGAGAAAATGACAAAAAATAAAGAAAGTGGCTGGGCACAGTGGCTCATGCCTGTAATCCCAGCATTTTGGAAGGCCGAGATGGGTGGATCGCTTGAGCTCATGAGTTCAAGACCAGCCTGGGCAACATGGCACAACTCCATCTCTACAAAAAATACAAAAATTAGCCAGAGCTGGTGGTGTGTGCTTGTAGTCTCAGCTACTCAGGAGGCTGAGGTGGGAGGATGGCTTGAGCTCAGGAGGCAGAGGTTGCAATGAGTTGGGATCACACCGCCGTATTCCAGCCTAGGGAATAGAGCCAGACCTTGTCTCAAAAATAAAATAAAGAAGGAAAAGGAGGGGAAAGAGAGAGAAAGACTAAAGAAAATTGCCCCAAGATGAAGAGAAAAGGAGAGAATGAGAAGATCTTATATCAATTGATCATAATCCATTAACTTTTATCCTTTATTTATTTTTGTTGATATATAAAAGGTGTACATATTTTGGGGGTATGGGTGATAATACATTCATATGACTTGTAAAGATCAACTCAGTGTAATTGGGACATCTATCACCTTAAATATTTTTTTCTTTATGTTAGAGACATTTAAATTGCTCTCTTCTAGCCATTTTGAAATGATGCACAATTGGCTGGGCGTGATGGCTCACGCCTGTAGTCCCAGCACTTTGGGAGGCCGAGGTGGGTGGATTGCTTGACATCAGTTGTTCAACACCAGCCTGGCCAAAATGCTGAAACCTTGACTCTATAAAAATACAAAAATAGCTGAGCATGGTGGTGGTCACCTGTAATCCCAGCTACTCAGGAGGCTGAGGCAGGAGAATCACTTGAACCTGGGAGGTGGAGGTTGCAGTGAGCCAAGATCGCACCACTGCACTCCAGCCTGGGTGACAAGAACGAAACTCCATCTCAAAAAAAAAAAAATGCACAATTGATTGTTGTGAACTATAGTTTACAATATAGATCACCCTACTGATCTATCAAATGCTGTTTTATTTCTTCTTACTGTATATGTGTACATTAATCAACCTCTGTTCACCCTTCCCTTCCTCTTCCATTAATTTCTTATCTACTTATTAAATATTACACAAGAATTTAGTGAGCTTTCATGGAGTACAAATACAGTAGCCACTTGATATATTTGGCTCTTCCTTGGTGACTTAAAAGATCTATGTCATGAAGTCATTGAAGCATAAATCTGAACCACGTGGGGAGTGAGGCTGCCATGCAGAAGCAGGTCATGCAGCCAGGGAGTGACTTGTACCTACTGATCAGCATCCA
Organism: Saimiri boliviensis; assembly: GCF_048565385.1. NCBI lineage: Eukaryota > Metazoa > Chordata > Mammalia > Primates > Cebidae > Saimiri > Saimiri boliviensis. The sequence continues at coordinate 26,211,035 of NC_133458.1, forward strand.
CATCCAGGCTTGTCACATTTGTAATACTCCTCCTCAAAAGTCACACAGAGTCACTGAAAGTTATCCTTCACTGTCTTTTGTGAAGGAAATGATATGCTAGAGTGCCACATCCATCAGGAAAGTTATGATTATGCTACAAGAACAAATGACCCCCAAATCTCACTGGCTTACAACAACAACAGTTTCTATCCCATTGATGCTGCTTGTCCACATTAAGTCAGCTGTGACTCTGCTCCAGTTAATCTTCTCCCAGTGACCCAGACTGATGCAGCAACTGTTACCTGAAGCATCACTGGTTGTCGTGGACAGGGAAAAGAAAAATGGTGCATCATACTCTGCCCCAAATCAACACACATATCACTTTCACCCACCTTTCATGGGCTACGAGAACAAGGTGAGTAAAGTATGATCATCCAATAGGGAAAGGCATTGGAGGGAGGAAACGTGGAATGTTTGGAGCAGAGTAATGCAACTTACCACAAGTGGGATTCACAAATTTGGAAACTTAAAAGAAGTCTCTCTTATAACTTTTAATAATACCTTATACTTTCTTATATAGAGAGAAAATATAGGCACATATGAAATAGGATTACAAATATAATATGAAGAATTATATATAAGAAAATATGCAACACACTCTAGAATCTAGACATATAAATAATACAAATAAAGGAGCAGAAGCTCTCTGAGAAGTCCAGCTTTCGAGAGAATGCAGTTCGGATGTGTCTCATGGGCCTCTGAAGATTCCTCCTAGCCCTCCTGGGGCTCTAGTCGCAGGGCAATTCCACTAATTTCTCTGGGGACTGGGGCATCCTGTCTTTCGGGAAATTGGTGAGTTGCACTGTTGATGACTTGTCACGTTCTGAGAAAGGGCAGACTCCTGCTAGAAGCTCCACAACTGAGACAGTAGTGATGTACCTGTATTTCTAGGAGATCAAGTATTTGTGTACTAGTATGTCTTATGGCTACTCATTCTCCAGATGTAGAGCCCCCAGTCACTCATGGCTTCTTTAAAGAAGTGTGACTGCTCTGGGTAGAATTGTGTCTTCCTCATACTCATATGTTGAAATCCTAACCCCTGGTAACTCAGCATGTAATGGTATTTAAAGATAAGATCTTTAAAGAGGTAATTAAATTCAAATGATGCCTTTCGGTGGTTCATAATCCAATATAACTATTGTCCTTATAGGAAGAGGAAATTTCAGCCCAGTGTGGTGATGCACACCTGTAGTTCTAGCTACTGGGGAGGCTGAGGCAGGAGGATCACTTGAGCCCAGGAATTCGAGGACTCAGGGAGCCACGATAGCATCACTGCACTCCAGCCTAGTCAACAGACTGAGACCCTGTCTCTAAAAAATGAAAAATATTTTCAAAAAGAAGAGGAAATTTGGACACACAGATAGACGCCAGGGCTGTGCACACGCAGAGGAAAGACCATGTGAGGACACAAGAAGGCAGCCACATGCAATCCAAGGAGAGAGGCTTCACGAGAAACCAAACCTGCTGACACTTGGATCTTGGACTTCCCAGCCTGCAGAACCGTGAGAAATAAATCCTTTTGTTTAAGCTCCCCAGCCTGTGGTGTGTTGTTATGGCGGCCCATGGAGACTAACACAGTAGTTCTCTTGAGTATGTAACAATGATGTGGTTTATTAGAAAGGACTATACTTTGAACTGTTGCTTTTTTGCAGTAGTGGCAGTTGGTGGTATCTTCTGACTACCCATGTCATCAATTATGAGAAATGAGAGAAATCTCCAGAAGATCAAGTCCTCTGCAGGTGTGACCATGTGCAGGCCCTGGAGAGCCACAGCCTCTGGGAATGCCCTGTTCCCCAACCTGAGAGAAAGGAAATACCTAGGAGGTCTTGCCAGATTCTCAGAATTTCCATAAATTGGTAGAGATTGATCTAGATGTGCTCAAAACCAGGGAAAATGTCATTTTAAATGATGTTTAATGACTGAAAAGTTTTAATAACATGGCAAAATGATTACATTATGATATTCCATTTAAAATGCAACATGCAAAATTAAAATGTATGGATAGAATCGCCTTATCTGTGTAATAATATGCATAGAAGACTGAAGAGAAATACAGTCAAAATTAATATTAATTTTTCCCTTGGGGTAAGATTAGGGGTTATTTTTGTTTTCTTCTTTATATCTCTCTGTATTTCTGAATTTTTTGTATTTTGCAAGTATTATTTTGATAATCAAGAAGTGCATATATTTTAAAGATTAAAAACAGAGGCACTGGATCTAGAACCCAATGCTAGGATTGAGAGTCATCTCCAAGAGACGCAGCTCCAGGGCTCACAGGTCAGATCCAAGTGCCATTGGAAGGCTGCTGCCCCCATCCTCTTGGGATTTGGCCCTAGGATGTTCTCCCATGCCTGGGAATTCTGATTATGCACTTGTTGTGCTTTCACATCTGGAACAGATCTCTGAACTTTGACCTCCCTTCAGACCTCTAACCCCTGACGTTGAACTTGACTTTTCTTTCTGGATTCAAGTGCACACCGCTCTTCCTCCATGGATGACTCAACCCTACCTCTCCCTCTCTCCCCAACATTTTTCTCCCAACCTTTTCTGCTCAGAGGCTACCCTTACCTCCCCACCAGCACCTGCATCCTCCAAAGCAGCAGGCCCAGAATGAAGAAGGGGACATGAGAAGGGGACACCTGGAGGAAATGCTTCTGTGGTTTCCTTCCCTGTAGAGTTTGACACTCCTGGCTCCCTTTCCTCCCTGTCCCCCTTTTCCTCTTTAAAGGAGTGACTTACTCTGATTGGTGCATGTGGGAAAATGACCCAGTCTAGCTCCTTCCTTCTTCTTCTTATATATCTGCCTGCCCGCAGTGAGGACATCACTGTGCCCTGCTCCTCTGGTGGGGCAGGGTCTTCTTTCTGACCCTCTCCCCAATCCCAGCATAGGAAGGCCTGTCCTGGTCAAATGTTGTTACTTGCAATGGGATGAATAAGTCTACATAAGCGTGTATGCCTTCAGCTGTACCATTAGCTTTCACGATAAACAGGCTTTATCAGTAATCAAGGTGGTTAGGGACTGAATAACAACCTCTCAAATTTGTACATTGATATCCTAACCAATACAAGGTGATGGGCCAGGTGCAGTGGTTAATTCCTGTAATCCCAGCACTCTGAGAGACCAAGGCAGGTGGATCACTTGAGGCCAGGAGTTTGGGACCAGCCTGGCCAAAATGGTGAAACCCATCTCTACTAAAAATACACAAACAAACAAACAAACAAACAAAAATACAAAACAAAATTGGCTGGGTGTGATGGTGCATGCCTGTAGTCTCAGCTACTGGGGAGGCTGAGGGAGGAGAATCACTTGAACCCAGAAGGTAGAGGTTGCAGTGAGCCAAGATCATGCCACCGCACTCCAGCCTGGGAGACAGAGTGAAACTCCATCTCAAAAACAAACAAACAAAAAAACCTAGGTGATGGTATTAGGAGGTGGGGCCTTTGGGAGGTGATCAGGTTATAAGGGTAGAGTCCTCATGAATGGAAGTAGTGCTTTCATAAAAGGGATCCCAGAGACCTCTCTTGCTGTCTTTCTGCAATGCAAGGATAAAGCAAGAAGTTGATTGTCTGCAACTTGGAAGATGACCCTTACCAGAATTTGACCATGCTAGCACCCCGATCTCAGATTTCCAGTCTCCAGAACTGTGAGAAATTTCTGTTGTTTATAAGCCAACCAGCCAACTGTACTTTATTTTAGCAGCCTTTTGGTCACCCCCTGCTCACCCTTTGGTCTCATCTCTCATCTTAACCAGAGATGGAAAGTGGGTAGCAGGATGCTATTAATGGGATCTTCTTAGAAGCCAACAAAGGAAATGATTTAAAAGACCACTGTGTGTCTCAGCACTAAGAAAGGGGCTTTACAAATGTTAGTTTATATAATCCCTACGACCACTCCCAAGTAGTGTTTATTATTGTCCCATATCACATAAAAGGAAACTGAGGCTCAAAGAAGCTAAGAAGCTTCCTTAATGTCTCGTAGTGAGTGGCAGGTGTCTCTCTAATTTCAAAGCTCAGGCACTTTCAACTCCTTAAGAGTTTGTCTATGAGTGATACCAAGACACTCCTCAGGGACTGAGGCAGCAATCTCATTACTCAGCTTTTTTTTTTTTTTTTTTTTTTTTTAATGACAGGGTCTTGCTCTGTCGCCCAGGCTGGAGTGCAGTGATGCAATCATGGTTCACTGCAGCCTCTACCTTCCTGGGCTCAGGTAATCCTCCCACCTCAACCTCCCCAGCAGCTGGAACTTCAGTTACATGCCACCACACTCAGCTAATTTTTGTATTTTTTGTAGAGATGGGGTTTTGCCATGTTGTTCAAGCTGCTCTCGAACTCCTGGGCTCAGACCATCTGCCCACCTCAGCCTCCCAAAGTGTTGGGATTACAGGCATGAGCCACCATGCCCAGCAGCAATCTTATCTGAATAACTTATTATAACTAACTGAGCTGGCAATTGGGCAACACGCAAGGAAGGCAAAGACGATACAATCAAAGGACAAGGAGCAAGATGAGTATAAAATTCCAGACCAAAAAACATCAAGTAATCTATTTTTGCCAGTTTTCTTGAAGACTTTGAACAAATGGCCTCCCCTGTCCCCAACTTATGTTTTGGCACCCCCTAGTCATAAAATAATTTAATAATACTCATTCCTACTTAAGTCAGAGGACATGTCATGTTCCTCTGAGCCTGACCTCAGCACAGTTGTCTCTGTACTCCTACTTGCTACTAAAAAACAAATGTATGACCTGTTGCCTTGGGTGGCACATGGAGTGGAAATAATGACAATGAATATTGAATGAGCTTAACAATATATGAAAACCAGAAGTGGTGAACTGATGAACAGAAAGTGATATTAAAATGTCAGGCTGGGTGCAGTGGCTCATACCTACAATCCCAGCACTTTGAGAGGCTAAGGCGAGATCACGTGAAGCCAGGGTTTTTTTTTTAGAGATGGGATCTCACTATGTTGCCCATAAAAAAATTAGCCAAACATGGTGGCATACGTCTGTAGCTCTAGCTACTTAGGAGCCTGAAATGGGGAGATCACTTGAGCCTAGAAAGTCAAGGCTGCAATGAATTATGATTGTGCCACTGCACTCCAGGCTGGGTGACAGAGTGAGACACACACACACACACACACACACACAAGTCAGCCATAGGTGTCTGATCCTTTATACAGACAAGCTGAAGAAGATGCTTTGATCTGACCCCTGAAGGAGAGTCAGCTGGCCGGCTGAACTACAGTCACTCTTTGTGAGCCAATAAACTCCCCAAATGCCAAAGGACCTGGCAGGGTTTCCAGGAGCTCAAACCACTGCTACTTTCTTCTCTTCTTCCCCACAAAATCTCAGAAAGTGCAAGGGCACCCCACAGGCCACTAAGCACATTCCCTATCGTCCTCCAGGGATATCTGACGCAAAAAATGGACCTTTTCCAAAACAGGCTCAAGCCAGATGAGGAATTACAGAAAGGACAGCCTTCCATGGAAAATACCCTGCCTCTGAATCCCGAATGTCTTCATTAGGGAACTGAAAACAGAGGCACACCAGCTGGTCTCTGCTTTGAAGCACCGTGGCACAGTGGAAAGAGCGAGGCTGCAGGGCTGGCACCAGGGATGAGGCTTCTAGTCCCCAGCCCTGCCAAGTTCTAGCTGGGTGATCCTGGCAAAGGTACTTAACTTCTCTGGGCCTCACTCTCCTCATTTGTTGAACAAGGTCTGACCAGACTATGGTATCTTCTGGTTCCAACATCCTTTCTCTCTCCTCTTTGGATTAGCATTTTACATTTGAAGAACATTGAGGCAAATTCTTGGCTGCTATGTTTTTCAGGAACCCGGCTTGATATGGTCTGGCTGTGTCCCCACTAAACCTCAAAATGAATTGTAACTCCCAGAATTCCCATGTGTTTTGGGAGGGACCCAGAGGGAGGTAATTGAATCATGGGGACTGGTCTTTCCCGTGCTCTTCTTTTCACAGTGAATAAGTCTCACGAGATCTGATGGGTTTATCAGGGGTTTCTCCTTTTGCTTCTTCCTCATTTTTCTCTTGCTGCCACCCTGTAAGAAGTGTTTTTCACTTCCCGCCATGATTCTGAGGACTCTCTGACCATGTGGAACTGTTAAGTCCAATTATGCCTCTTTTTCTTCCCAGTCTTAAGTCTGTCTTTATCATCAGCGTGAAAACAGACTAATACACTGCTACTCCAGCGTATGCCTCTTTCCTCTTCATATTCTTCATTGGCTTCCCTTTTTCCGTGAGGTTAAGCCAAAATTCTCTTGCTGGGCCCATGCCTCTCTCTCCAACCACCTTCCTCCCACCCCTACCAATCATATTTTATTCTCTGGCAATATTAGACTACTTATACTTTCTCTTAATACGCTGACTGCAATTTCAAATATGTATTGAGCATGTGTCTAACTATATGCTAGACACATTTATAAACCTTCGCACATACTGTTTGCTATGCCTGGTATGCCTTGTGTTAATTAGGGTAGAGCTTGCTGCGGTAACAAACAAGCTATAAAATGTCAGTAGATTAACACAACAAAAGGTTATTTCTTATCCATGTAACAGCTCCATGTAGTCTTCCACCCAAGGTCCTTCTATTTTGAAGCTCTGCCAGCCTCTGAGCTTCAGAGGCATTCGCTTCCAGAGCTGGCAGCCAGGTAGGAGAAGGAGGCAAAGGCAAACCTATGTCTTTGTCTGTCCCAGCAATGACTCACATCACTTCTGCTCACATTCCACTAACGAGAACTGGTCACTTGCCCCCATGGAGAAGTACAGGGAATTGGAAGTTGTTTGGGCCACTTCCCATAGAAATGTCATACTGTGCAAGGACAGTACAAATCTTTCATTTTTTATTTTACTTTTGAGATGGAGTCTCAGTCTGTTGCCCAGGCTGGAGTGCAATGGTGCCATCTCGGCTCACTGCAACCTCTGCCTCCTGGGTACAAGCAATTCTGCCTCAGCCTCCCGAGTAGCTGGGACTACAGGTGTGCACCACCACACCTGGCTAATTTTTGTATTTTTAGTAGAGATGGGGTTTCACCATGTTGACCAAGCTGGTCTTGAACTCCTGACTTCAGGTGATCTGCCCGCCTCGGCTTCCCAAAGTGCTGGGATTACAGGCGTGAGCCACCACGATAGGCCAAATCTTTGATTGTTAAATAGCTATCTTGTGCCCTTTCTCAACGTGGCAAAGGCTTATTCATCCTTCAGACCTCAGTCGAAGTGCCACCTCCTTTGTGATGCCTTCCCTGACCTATGCAGGCAGATCTAGGCCCTCTCCTTTCCCTTGTCCCACTGCACTTTGTGCTTTCCTCCATGATGACATTCATCACATTGTACGGTGTAGTTTACATGCCAGTCTCCTCAACTGGACTATGATCCCTGAGGTCAGAAATCTTGTATTTTTATTTCTGTGTTCTGACAGTTTAGCATAGTGAATGGAAAGGAGAAGTTTTATAATGATATTGAAAAAATGAATGAATACAAATAAATAATTGACTTAAATAGTGAATAAGAAAGAATCTGAATGATTACCCTAAAAGAAGAAGTTCGTCTTTACAGAGAAAGAAAGGCCCCAGTTAAAAGGAGAAAAAAATGGTGATTCAAGGTTATCCAAGATATTTTTGTAAGTAAGCTATTGATATAAATATAACTATTATAATTAACATTTTGCATTAATATTTATTTAGAATCTTTCTCTCGAATAAGATCCATGAAGGTAGGGACATTATATCTATTATTCTTTGCTCTGACTCCAGCACTTAGCACTCTGTCTGGCACATAGTAGGCACTCAACAGTTATTTTGGAATGAACAAATGGAAAAAGAAATGAACAAATACATGAATGAAGATTGCACCCTTGACCCAATAATCCACATCCTAAATGCATGACTTGGATTATAATACGAAAGCATAGATGGACCTGTGAAAAGTTACCACCATAGGCTGGACACAGTGGCTCATGCCTGTAATCCCAGTACTTTGGGAGGCTGAGGTGGGAGGTTAGGAGTTTGAGACCAGCCTGGCCAACATGATGAAATCCCATCTCTACTAAAAACACAACACTTAGCCAGGCATGGTGGCATATGCCTGTGATCCCAGCTATTTGGGAGGATGAGGCAGGATAATTGCTTGAACCCAAGAGGCAGAAGTTGCAGTGAGCCAAGATTATGCCACTGCACTCCAGCCTGGGCAACAGAGCAAGATCTTGTCTCAAAATAAAAATAAAAATAAAAGAAGTATTACCACCGTAACTAGAAAAATAGCACAAAGTACACATCAGAACCTTACTGCTGTTCCCTTGTACGTCATCCTCTTCATATGAGACAATAACAAACATTATTTGAGGAAGATAAAATCTCAATGGGAATGCTAGCCTGTGAGTAAATGAGGACAAATGGATGTCTCTAAAATAGCTGAACTATGAAATAGCCTTTGTAAATTAGTTAATGAGAGAAACAGGAAGAAAGAGTGCCAACAGTAACGGAGTCATGACAACCATGAAAAATACATTGATCAAGGAAAGACAAAAACATGTAAAAATACTTTATGAAGACATATTGCAATGACCTAAATGTTTGTGTCTCCCCCACATTTATATGTTGAAATTTCACTTATAAATCATTGCCCCTAAGGCGATGACATTAGGCAGTAGAACCCTGGAGAACTGATTAGGTCACGAGGGCAGAACTCCCACGAATAGTATTAGGGCATGCCCTTATAAAAGAGACCCCAGAGAGCTAGCTTGCCCATTCCACCATGTGAGGACACAAGAAGAAGACGCCCTCCATGAACCAGAAAGCAGGCCCTCACCAGACATGGAATCTGCTGACGACCTGATCTTGGACTTTACAGCCTCCAGAACTACATTTCTGTGGTTTACAAGCTACCCGGTTTATAGTATTTTGTGATAGCAACCCAAACAGACTAAAGCAGATATGAAGACAGTTTTTTAAAAGTTTATAACACATTTATTGTCTTCCTAGGTCCCATGCGACCAAGTTTGCTTTAGATATGCTGCATGGCTTTGGGCAGATGACTTGCCAGATTTTGTAAAGAGAACCATCTGATGAGAAGAGGAACGTGCAAGTGTGTTCACAACTTACAGTCAGGATCTCTGCAGGGGTTTGGTCCAGGTATCTTGGAATCTGGAAAGTCCTATGTATGAACAAGTTAAGTTCCAGCTTGGACTGATTTGTGGTGATAATGAGCTTGACCAATGGACTTTTTCCAGAAACTGACTGAGACATTAATGGTAGGTTGGGTCATTAAATAAGCTGAAAATAAGATAACATGTTTATTTTCCACATCTTTGATAATACACAAGAACAGGACTGTCTGTGTGCTCTGAGGATCTCTCCATTTCTCCTTGTGGCAGAAACTGCTATGAGCTGAGCATGGAGCTAGACTCTACTTCCTAGCCTCTCTCAAAGTTTGGCAAGGCCATTGACTGAATTTAGTCAAAGGCATGTGAAAGTGATGGGTGCCAGTTCTAGGTCTGGCCCATAACAGTCCTTTTGTGCAATTCTCTGCAGGCTTTCTTTTCCACTGGCTGGATGAAAAGGACTCTGAGGACCCAAGGAAGACAGAGCCTCAAGCTGCAAGAAGGTTATGTGCTTGAATTATTGCATAGAATTAATTACCACCTTCTACCTCTACAAATCCATATGGACGGTCACAAGAACAATATTTGCAGGGGGTCAAACCATTGAAATTTTGAGGTCCTCTGTTATAACAATTAGCCTATCTGACCAATACAACCCCTTTGCCCAACTTTCCTCTTGGTCACAAGTAGAAACAGAGACGAGGTAAATATCTGGAGTCTCAGTGCCTGGCTTCAGAGGATCTAGGCTTCAGTCAGGATCAGCCACCAAGTTCAACATGAAGGAATTTTGCAGGATTCTGGAGTGAATTTTGAAGCCTTAGAAATTCCCACAGCACTGAAGCCATGCATCTCCTCATCCCAGTGTCTCCTCTGGACATTTTTATATTCTTGGGAGAACAGTGAATAACCATCTCCAAACTAGTTCTCATGTGAAACCCAACCCAGCCTATGTGATTTATTTAATATGTCTGGAGTCCAGTCAATACCACACTTAAACCTGTCTTGTTTTTGTCTTTTGTTAAACATGGTGATGAAGAAGAAGAAAAAAAATAAATTGGTAATAAACTTTGTGTTTAGAGGTATATACCATTTTTTCGATTATTATAAAATGCTGTGGTTGAACACAATACTAACAGGCAATTATGGAAAGCTCAAGTGCTGTGGTGAAAATGAGGTCTTTGGGTGCTTGCCTAAAGATGTTATTGGGAAACTATTGTTTACTTACCAGACTTTGAAAATTAAGTCCTTTTTCAAGGAGCCTCTGGCTATTAAGGACAATAAATAAAGATGTGCTGACTGAAAACATTTAAAAAACAACTTGTTGCAGCCCTTAAGATAATAAGGGATCTATTCAGCTTACAACAGAATATTCCAAATCCATCCGGCCTGCCCAACAGAACACCAAGCTGGAATCTACTGGTCAACTCTCTAAAGATATCCCACCAAATGAAGTTTGGTAGGGGTTTGGGACCACGGGTCTAGTAAATGCTAGATAGCTTCTGGCTGTTCATTGTAAACCTGAGTCCATTTATGGAAAGGCAACAACTTTATCTTCCTATGCTGGGAGTGTCTACAGACAGAGAGAAACTTGGAAATAGTCAGGACCCTGGTGGAGGGAAGAGGTAAGAGATCTGTCTAGAAGAGAGTCTTGTTTCGTTTCTTTCCCCTCCCCTCCCCTCTCCTCCCCTTTCCTCCCCTTCCTTCCCTTCCCCTTCCCGTCCCCTCCTCTTCCTTCCCTTCTCCTCCCCTTCCTTCCCCTCCCCTCCCCTTCCCCTCTTTCGACAGAGTCTTGCTCTCAGTGGTGAAATCTTGGCTCACTGCAACCTCCACCCTTAAAGTTCAAGCAATTCTCCTGCCATAACCTCCCAAGTAGCTGGGACTATAGGTGTGCACCACCTCGCCTGGCTAATTTTTGCAATTTTAGTAGAGACAGGATTTCACCATGTTGGCCAAGCTGGTCTCAAACTCCTGACCCTCAAGTGATCTGCCTGCCTCGGCCTCCCAAAGTGCTAGTATTATAGGCGTGAGCCACCATGCCCAGCCAGAAAGTCTCGTTTCTTAGAAGAGTCCTTATGAGGCTGAGATGAGAGAGGTTGACTTAGGATAGTACTCTCCTCTTTGGGGAAAAAAAAATTCTATTGCCTCATTTTCAGGGGGCTTAAACTAAACTTGTATGATCTTCCAACTTTCCACAAACTTTCTTTCTATCCCTTTTCCACAAGATACTCTATTCCCTCTTCTTTCCACCTAAAATGCTAACTTTCCATAAACATGCAGACCTGGGACTTCTGAGACAATCGCCTAGGAATCAAGCAGAGGAATACATGAGCTTAAGGAAATGGGACTAAGGCATTAGTTCCCGTGGGAAAATATGGAAACGGAATCAGGGAACCAAGTGTCTCCCCCAAGGTAGGGTCTGTTTATCAACACAAAGAATGTGGGACTTCCCTGGACATCCCCTACTCAGAGCCCTTAGACTAGACAGTTCTTGAAGCATACTGGCGTGGTCATGTAGAACTATGTTACGTGAATGCTCCCCAACCTCTTCTCTCAGTAATCAGATTCATTTTTCCCCTGAGAGTTGTATGCTTTGAAAAAGTTTTATCTACCAAATAAATTACATTTACAAAGAAAACACATTAAGTATTTATTGTATACTAGATATTGTATGATTGAGTGCTTTACACACATTATCTAGAATTCTCACAGTAGCCTGCAAAATAGTAATTATTGCCTCATTTTACAAATGAGTACATTGGTTGAGAGATGTTAAGTAAATGGCCCATGACTACTACAAGAAACAAAATTCTGGTTCTAGTAGACAGCCTCACCTCTCTACCATATTCTTTCCAGTATATTCTCTTTATTCTCTAGACAACATACGCAACCAATCAGATTATTTTTTTTGAGACACAGTCTTGCTCCATTGCCCAGGCTGGAGTGCAGTGGCACTATCTCAGCTCACGGCAACCTCCGCATCCTGGGTTGAAGCAATTCTCCTGCTTCAGCCTCCTGAGCAGCTGGGACTACAAGTGCATACCACCATACCTGGCTAATTTTTGTATTTTTAGTAGACGCAGGGTTTTGCCATGTTGATCAGGCTGGCCTCGAACTCCTGGACTCAGGAGGAGTTCCTGGCCTGAGGCAGGTGATCCACCCGCCTCAGCCTCCCCAAGTGTTGAGATTACAGGCATGAGCCACAGAACTTCTTAACGTGAGATGCAGTCTTTACAATGAGTTGGTGCTGTATGACTTCCCCCACCTCCCAGGCCCCCACTCTCCTACAAAAGGAATAGAAACCTTCCATTATTTCAGTTAACCTGGTCAGGCTTTGTCATGGGTAAATATACAATACCTTCCGGGCTTTTTTTTGGGGGAAGTACTAGACATAGTTCAAGTACTGCTATTACTAACCTATAGAACTAGGACAGCTTGGAGAACCTGGAATGGAAGCTGGGCAGGAGGGAATTCCGAACACAGACTCAGCCCCAGCCCCTCCTCCGCTGAGATGCTTCCACTCCTTTGATTGTATTGAGTGTTCGGTAACAAACCCTGGGCTGATGTGAAGCAGGAGAATTTTTCTGGAACACAGCATTTGGTAGGCATCGGGAGTCAGGGAAGCCTGCCAGCCTAGGCTGCGGAGTGGCAAAAGGAGGAAATGAAAGAAGAGTGGGTGGGGACAAAGAGGGAGAAGGAGCAAGACATAAGAGAGAAGAAAGAAAGAAGGGGCTGTGCATAAAGAGGAAGTAAAAAGGGTGGGTGACTCTTTACACTGTTTGGCTGTGCAAATTACCATGCGGTCTTTGTCACCAAACATAAAGTAAGCCTCAGTGGAGGTGAGAGGCCCGTCTGCCTAGGTTCCCTGGCAGGGCTATTGTTGAAGCATTATTTCCTCAAAGGTGCTTTTGCCCCCCCCTTACCCAACGGAAGCCAGAATCTTTAAAAATTATAGAATAGGCCGGGCGCGGTGGTTCATGCCTGTAATCCCAGCACTTTGGGAGGCCGAGGCGGGTGGATCACCTGAGATCAGGAGCTGAAGACCAGCCTGGCTACATGGAGAAATCCCATCTCTACTAAAATTACAAAACAATTTAGCTGGACGTGGTGGCGGTGCCTGTAATCCCAGCTACTTGAAAGGTTGAGGCAGGAGAATTGCTTGAACCTGGGAGATGGAGGTTGCAGTGAGCCAATATCGCGCCATTGCATTCCAGCCTGGGCAACAGAATGAGACTCTGTCTCAAAAAAAAAAAAAAAAAAAAAAAAAAAAAAAAAAAAATTACAGAATAAGTGGAGAAAATGTATATTACTAATTCCAGTTGCAAAACAAAAAGTGTTAGTCTAGTATCCTAAGGTTAGATTCTGTCCTGCTAAGGTAGAAAATTCACAACTTCTTTAGCTGAAAAACAAAATTGCAAAAACAAAAAAAGAACACAAATAAGCAATAATAACTTCAAAAAAAAAAAACCCCTCTGGAGATCCAGAAATATAAGGCAAACTTGGGCAGAGTTTAACTGATGTGGGTATTTAATTGCTATAAAACAAAAGTGTATATATGGCTATTAAAAATAACTCACTTTCCTTAGAAACCCAAATTCTTGCTTTTGAAAATGCAACTATTCAAAATTAGTTCCTTATAGTTCCCTGGATCACTTATTCAGGTTATAGTAGCTAAAAGACAAGGTAAGCATCAAAGAAAGAGCATACTTTTTCTTGACTCTCAATTTAAATGGTATTCAAGAAACATCTTAAGATTTGTTTGTTCTGCATCTGAAATAGATGCTCTTCCTTAATTTTTTATTGGGGAATCTAAAGTGATCTGTCAGGCATTGGGGGAGGAGGGGAGGGCAGGGCTATTTTAAAATGCCATAAAAGATTCTCCTGTATCTGAATTCCCAAAGTGTTCTGTCTTTAGTAAGTGTTATCAGAAAGATCTATTTGTGCATAGTTAGATTCTGGCTCATTGCCAATTTCAGAGTACCTTCTTACTGGACCCAGAGAAAGAACAGTCTCTGCTAGACCTCATATTCCAGAAATTTTTGCCCTCATTGACCACTCTCAGAGATAAACTTGAGCTCCTGAGTCTACTACACAGAGGAGGAAAAGCCTCAGTCTCTATCTTCTTATCCTTTTTACAGGATAAAGGCTATATCCTGGGTGCCAGACAACTCCTCAGAGTCCCTTTATCTGAATAGGTATCGTAGGGACAATCATTTCTTGAAACTGCAATCAGGCTGAGCCTGGTGGCTCACACCTGTAATCCTGGCACTTTGGGAGGCCAAGGCCAGTGGATCACCTGAGGTCAGGAGTTTGAGACCAGCCTTGTCAACAGAGTAAAATCTTGTCTGTGCTAAAAATACAAAAATTAGCTGGGCGTGGTAGCACACACCTGTAGTCCCTGCTACTTGGGAGGCTGAGGTGGGAGAATCGCTTGAACCTCGAAGGCAGAGGTTGCAGTGAGCCGAGATCATGCCTCTGCCCTCTAGCCTGGGCTATGGAGTAAGACTCCATCCCTCCCCCCACCCCAAAAAAGTGCAATAATCAGCTCTTCATTTAAAGAAACTTATATATGTATATTTTGGGACAGGGTCTATCTAGTTCTGTTACCTAGGCTGGAGTGCACTGGTGTGATCATGGCTCAGAGCAGCCTCAACCTCCCAGGCTCAAGCTATCCTCCCACCTCAGCCTCCCAAGTAACTGGGACTACAGACATGCCACAACCCCCAGTTATTATTATTATTATTATTTTTTTAATCAATTGTAGAGATGAGGTCTCACTATATTGCCCAGGCTGGTCTTACTCCTGGGCTAAAGTAATCCTCCCTCAGCCTCCCAAAGTGCTGGGATTACAGGCATGAGCCACCATGCCCAGTCTTAAAAACTACAGGCTGTTGTCACCTGAATCCAGTAATCAGTGTGGGCCTCATCAATAGTGGGACAACCAGATATTTTGTACAGCCTAATATGAGGCAGTAGGAAGTACACAGCACTACCTGTGAAGAACTCTTACCAAAACGTTTCACTCTTACCAAGCCTTTAGGTCTAATTTCCTGTTTATAAGAAGCACAGAGAACAGAAATACAAGTTTAAAAAAGCCATAAAGAAGCAGTCAGACAAGGTAGAACATTCTGTAGAACAATTACCCCAGAATCATGAGAATGCCAATGTCATGAAAAAAAAAAAAAAAAAAAAAGTATGTGAGTGTGGAAAAAGGAGACAGTTCTAAATAAAGAGTCTTAAGAAACATAACAACCAGGCCAGGGCGGTGGCTCACGCCTGTAATCCTAGCACTTTGGGAGGCCGAGTCGGTGGATCATGGGGTCAGGAGATCGAGATCATCCTGGCCAACATGGTGAAATGCTGTCTCTATTAAAAATACAAAAATTAGCCGGGTGTGGTGGCACACATCTGTAATCCCTGCTACATGGGAGGCTGAGGCAGGAGAATCACTTGAGCCTGGGAGGCAGAGGTTGCAGTGGGCTGAGATCACACAACTGCACTCCAGCCTGATGACAGAGCAAGACTCTGTCTCAAAAAACAAACAAACAAACATAATAACCAAATGAAATAGTGGATCCTGTTTGAATTAACCAGCATAACTAAAAACATTTTGGAGGAGGGGGAAGTGGAGAGTTATTTTATTTTATTTTATTTTATTTTATTTTGCCAGGACATAGGCCCTGGCAAAAAAAAAAAGTTGTGACACAGATGCCAAAAGCAATTGCAACAAAAAGAAAAATGGGATCTAATTAAACTAAACAGCTTCTGCACAGCAAAAGACACTATCAACCGAGTAAGGAGACAACATACAGAATAAGAGAAAGTATTTGCAAACTGCATCCGACACAAAGGTCTAATATGGAGGATCTATAAGAAACTTAAATTAACAAGTAAGAAACAACCAGCCCCATAAAAGAAGTGGGCAAAGGAAATGAACAGACACTTTTAAAAAGAAGACACACATGCGGCCAATAAGCATAGAAAATAATGCTCAATATCACTAATCATTAGAGTGCAGAGTACAGAGAACCATTGCATCCAGCTAGAACTGGCTCCCCTGTTACCCTCACATCCTCCCTTGAGCTTTAAGCTGCTTAATCACACTGAAAGGCCAGACTGTTGCATTTCTGAGAGCTAAAGAGAGGGAAAAGGGACTATTTTCATCAAAGGCACCCAGTAAATCATTTGCCTTTTACAAAGGAATGCAACAGAAAGCAGGTCACTAGGTTGTATCTCCTCAAGATGGTTTTGAGATTCATCTCCATCCTTACTCTTTTTCTTGAATAGATATTTAGTATATTCTGATTAGACGTGGGCTCATAAAAGAAGGGAAGAAGAGGGGAAAAAAATAACCACACAAAGCACTAATAAAGAAAAAGCCCTGGGAATGTAATGGCTTCCCCTACCCAAAATATCTGATAACATCTGCAAAGCACTTCACTTATACCAACAAATATAACCTTGTTATAAAACACAAATGGCTTTAATAATTCTGCAGTTTCTTTCTGGGTTAAAAATCTTACTTGGAAATATTAAACTGTACAGTTTCCTAGTTTCCTCTGATACGTCTTCGATTTGCAAGGAACCGTAAAGCCCCGAGGCATTGGGCTTAGGTTTGGTTTGACCCTGTCTTTTCCAGTACTTCCATCTCTGTGTCTCTGTTAGGAATCTTCCTCCAGCAACAGACCATCTCACGAGAGAGACATCTACCCTCTTCTCTACTTTTTCCAGTTCTGCAAGAGGCGACAATAAATACTATCTGATTGCAGGCATAGGCCAGATTTACAGTGAGTACAGTCACTGGGTGTTAAAAGATTACACATGTAAAACTTTCTCTGTGGTGTCGTCCGCTCAAAAAAAAAAGTAGGTTTTGTTTGTTTGTTTGTTTGTTTGTTTGTTTTTGAGACAGAGTCTCACTCTATCACACAGGCTGGAGTGCAGAGGCATGATCATGGCTCTTTGCAGCCTTGACCTCCCAGGCTCAAGCAATCCTCCTGCCTCAGCCACCCAAATAGCTGGGAGGCACACACCACCACACTCAGCTAATTTTAAAATGTTTTTGTGGATATGGGGTCTCACTATTTGCTCAGGCTGCTCTCAAACTCCTGCACTCAAGTGATCCTCCCATCTTGGCCTCCCAAAGTGTTGGGATTACAGGCATAAGTCGTCACACCCACACTCTACTTTTTTGATGATGAAATAATAAGCCAAGCATCCAAGACTTTTTTTCCCATGTGGGAGAAGGAGATTGCTTCTCCTCTCTCCCTTTCCTTTCTCTCCCTTCCCCTTCCCTTCCTTCTCTTCTCCTTCCTCCTTTTAGGGGGCCTCAGTGTTAAGAGGACATTTCTCCGACATAGGATAAAGTTTAGCCATTTGATTCTCATCTGTTCTCCCAAATGTACTCGGTTGCTCTCTTATCCTCACACCCTATGAAGGGTGATGACATTGAAAGATTCAGGTTTTGGCCCAGGGCAAGGAAAAATGTCCCATAAATCTTCATTCTTGGCTATGAGGTCTAGGCCAGCTTACTAGACAGCTCATATTTCCATTTTAGGCACAACTTAAGTTTAGGCTTCCCATAAGTTTTGGTACATTTTGCTCTCATTTTCATTCATTTTAAAGTATTTTGTAATTTCTTCCTCGACCTATTGGTTATTTAGGAATGTGTCATTTAATTTCTGCATGTGTTAATTTATCACACTGACTTGTCTTATTGATTCTGGTTTTATATCATTGTGGTCAGAAGTCATGCTTTATGTAATTTCAAATCTTTTAAATGTATTGAGGTATGTTCTACAATCTAGAATACAGTATATCCTAGAGAACAGTCCATATTCAGTTGAGAAGAGCATCTGTTGTGCTGTTGCTGGTTGGAGCATTTTATAGACACCTGTTAAATCCAGCCAGTCTACAGTGCTGTTACAAGCCCAACAATACATTGTTATAATTATTACTTAATATGATTTTGTGCCTTTTAAAGATGAGGAGAAAAGAAAGCAAGTAGATATGTATGGAGCTTGTTATACTAACCTTTTATTTTAATTGTGTTTTTAATTTTAGATTCATGGGATACAGGTACAGGTTTGTTACATGGATATATTGCGTGATGCTGAGGTTTGAGCTTCGATTGATCCCATCGCCCAAGGAGTGAACATAGTACCGGTTAGGTAGTTTTTCAACCTTTTTCAATCCTCCTCCCTCCTTCCCTCAACCCTTTTGGAATCCCTTTGTCTATTATTTCCATATTTGTGTTTATGTGTACCAGTGTTTAGCTCCTACTTATAAGTGAGAACATGCGGCATTTGGTTTTCTATCTCTGCATTAATCCACTTAGGATAATGGGCTCCAGCTGCATCCATGTTGCTGCAAAAGACATGATTTCATTCTTTTTCATAGAGGTACCAACTGTCTTATTTACCATTTCTGATTCTTTCCATTTGTCCCTGTGCATTCAAGTTACCATCCCATGTCATTTTTCACTCTAATGTAGCTCTGCTCTCACCTACCTTATTATGCTATCATTGTCAAATATTTTTTATATAGCTGCCTTTAGAATAACCTAAGAGAAAAAATGAGAAAGAAGATGCATATATAGTGTCTTTTATAATGATGTAGTTACATTTACTAGTCCGTTTTGTTCTTCTATGTGTTTTTGAATTACTGACTAAGGTCACTTGAATTCCACCTGAAGAACCTGCTTCTTGCAAAAGTCAGTAAACTAGCAATAAATTATCTCCGATTTTGTTTATCTTGGAATACCTTCCATTCACCTGTGGTTTTGAAAGATGGTTTTGTTGGTATAGAACTAGCCAACAAGCCGGGAACAGTTGCTCATGCCTATAATCCCAGCACTTTGGGAGGCCAAAGTGGGCAGATCACCTGAGGTCAGGAGCTCAAACCAGCCTGGACAATATGGTGAACTGTCTACTAAAAATACAAAAGTTAGCTGGGCGTGGTGGCACACACCTGTAGTCCTAGCTACTCAGGAGCCTGAGGCAGGAGAATCACTTGAACACGGGAGGCAGAGGTTGCAGTGAGCTGAGATTGCACCACTGCACTCCAGCCTGGGCAACAGAGTGAGACACCATCTCAAAAAACAAAACAAAAAATTGGTTGAGAGACTTTTAAAATTTTCCTTTAGCATTTTGAATATCTTGAATATTTCATCTCACTGTCTTCTGGCATCCATTGTTCCTGGGGAAAAGTCAGACGTTAATCTTATTTGAATTTCCATATACATTATGAGTTTAGATTTTTGTGTTTTTGTGTCTTTTCCTTGCTGCTTTCAAGATTTTCTCTTTATCTGTCTCTTTCGACGTTTTTACTCTGTTGTGTCTGGGTGTGGTTCTCTTTGTGTTTATTGTACTTGGAGTTTGTTGAACTTCTTGGATGTGAACATAATGGATTTCATCAAATTTTAGAAGCTGTTTTGAGCACAGTGGTTCACACTTATAATCCCTGCACTTTGGAAGGCTGAGACAGGAGTTCCCTTGAGGCCAGGAATTTGAGACCACCTGGGAAACATAGTGAGACCCTGTCTCCACAAAAATTTAAAAAAGAAAATTTTCCTGGGAAACATGGACACTGTCTCTACAAAAAAAAATTTATTTTTAGTTAGCCAAGTGTGATGGCGCATGTGTGTGCTCCCAGCTGCTCTGGAACTGAGGCAGGAGGATCCCTTGGGCCCATGAGGTTAAGGCTGCAGTGAGCTAGTCACTGCACTCCAGCTTGGGTAACAAGAGTGAGACCTTCTTTCTAAAAAAAAAAAAAAAGAAAAGAAAAGAAAAGAAAGAAAAAGAAACCAAAAAACAAGTTTTCATTTTTCAGCGTTTTTTTTTTTTTTTTGCCTGCTCCTCTATCTCTCTCCTCTCCTTCTGGTAACCCCATTACGCAGATGTTGATGTGTTTAATGATATTTCACACTCCTCTGAAGCACTGTTCATATTCCTTCATTCTTTTTTCTCTCTTCTTGAGATTA
The DNA here is from genome assembly GCF_048565385.1 of Saimiri boliviensis. NCBI lineage: Eukaryota > Metazoa > Chordata > Mammalia > Primates > Cebidae > Saimiri > Saimiri boliviensis. Next base: position 26,231,158 of record NC_133458.1, read on the forward strand.
AATAATCTCTTATCTTCAAATTTGCTGATTCTTTCTTACACCAATTCAAATCTACTATTGGGCCTCTCTAATAAATTTTTCTTTTTAGTTTTGTACTTTTCAATTCCAGAATTTTCATTAGGTTTTTTTTTTTTAAATGTCTATTTCTTTATTGATACTCTCTATCCAATGAGGCATTGTCATCATACCTTCCTTTACTTCTTTAAGCATGGTTTCCTTTAATTCTTTGAATATATAATAACTACTTTAAAGTCATTGTCTGCCAAGTCTGATATCTGAGCCCTCAGGTAGTCTGCTGATTACTTTTCCCCCTTGTGTATGAGTCACATCATATTTCTCATCACTTTGAATGTACTATTTTTGTTGTTGTTGAAAATTGGACATTTTATATACTATAGCAACTCTGAATACTGACACTCCCAACCCGGGACTTATTATTATCATTTATTTCTTTAGTAACTTGGCTAGTTTATTTTAGTGAAGTCTATTTTCCTGCAGTGTGAAATCTCCAATGTTTCTCCTCAAAAGGTACAGGGTTGGTCATATGCATAGCTCCCTTGGAATGGCAATCTTTTTAGTAAAGCTCTCTTTGACTCTCTCTTTCCCTCCTCTCTATCTGTTAAGTTCTCTGCCTCTGTTAGTATGAGCCCTAGCTGTTAGGATCCTCTAGTTGGTAGTCATTCTATTGTTTTCAACAATGCCCCGGGGTATAAATTGTTCCATATTATGTTCCAATTAAATTTAAGCATCTTTGCTGGCATAGTTTTTGAGGTCAGCCCTTGAGGTTTGTTCTGACCTCAGGATGGCTCTTGTTAGCTTTCTCTTTCCCTGGTTCTCCCTGGTAAACCAGTCAGCCTACAGTTTAGCTTGTTGGGCACACTGAGCTACCAGCTTCCTCTTGCTGTTCACTGAATTCTCCATTGTTTACAAGAACAAGTTCAGCTTGAACTTCTTTATGCTCTGTTCTAAATAAAGCCAGTTCCTTTTGGAAGAGCTTCAGGCCTCTCTGTTCTCATCACCTGCCTCTTCTCTTGGACAGAATCTCTGAGACTCTGCTCTGGAACCGTGGCAGGGGCAGTGACCTACTTTTCTTGGAGTGATGATGCTGTTTCATAAGCAGGGCACTGGGTGGGGGCCGTGGTTTCTTGTCTTCTTGACTTGTATCTCCCTTTGTGAAACCTCTGCCCAGAAAAAAAACTGGGATGAGGACAATTGGAGCCCCAGTTTTATCAACACACTGCATCTAGGGGAGAGCTTCTGCCCTAGAGGTAGGGGCTTGTTGGAGGAACAGAATCACCCACCTCTTGGCTGCACTCGCCTGGAACTTAGCCTCCGCAGCATGGCACTGGGAGGATGAGAAATGCTGGTGGCCTGCCCCTCCCCAGGGAGATAATGTAGTCTGTGACTGGTCTCTGGGAGGAGAGGGAGGTCTGTTCTCACAACACCCCCTCAGGTTGGATCTTCCATCACATTGACCTAGTTGGGGCTGGGTCAGGGAGGGAGGGAACAGTTTTTGGTTCAGATGCCATCTACTCCCAACTGTTCTTACCAGGATTTAGTAGATGTTCCTGAATAAATATTTCTTCATTTGTTGTATGACTTGAGGACAATTTCCAGAGTCTTTAAATGGTTGTCTTAGAAATAATGGTTGTTTCATTGGGCCTGGGTCTGTAGATCTCCTCATACAACCATCCTGGAAATCATCTCCTAACAGGACCTTGATAACACTAAACTCGTGCCTGCCGGCTAGCAACATTTGTCTGAGTTCCTATTCAAGGTTTGGGTTCTAATGAAAAATCAGTGTAATATGAACACTAGATTAAAGGTGAATTTGGAGATAAAGGTGCTAACAGATTACTCTCTGGCCAAATAAAAACTTTGTAAGAGGCTCTAAGAACCATCTCCCTTGTGCATTCCAAGAAGAGAGTACCACAGACACTAATCAAAATAAACCACCTGACCAGGGATCAGGAGACAAAATTTGATTCTTAGCTCTTTCTCTGGTTTTCTTGGTGATGTTAAAATATACAGTGTTAAAATACCTATCTCACTATGATCCCCAGAACAAGGCGTGTGGTTTACATTGTGTTTATAGTGGAACAATTTTAATTAGGTCAAGTCCGTTGCTTTTGCCCCTGCTGTTCTTTGTGGTAGACATCATGCATCTTTGAGGTATCTGTCTGGGCTTGGGGGCTACTGCTGCTTTGAGTTTGCAAACTCCAGACTGAGCCTTGACATATATATCTATATCTATCTATCTATCTGTCTGTCTATCTATCTATCTATATCTATCTATCTATCTATCTATCTATCTATCTATCTATCTATCTATCTTTCTATATATAATTTGTGGAAGAAAGGGGAATAGGACATTTGGGATTTCAGGTTCCGATCTTCTGGTCATGGTCTACCATTTTAAACCAGAATCATGACTCGTCTTCCCAAGGCACTATTGTTACTTATTTATTTATTGGTACTATTGTTTTTGGTTGCCTAAAATGAAGTTGGAGCTAGGAGTGATGACTCATGCCTATAGTCTCAGCACTTTGAGAGGCTATGGCGGGTGGACTGCTTGAGGCCAGGAGTTCAAGACCAACCTGGGCAGCATGGCAAAACACTGTCTCTACAGAAAATATAAAAATTTGTTGGGCATGGTGGCATGTGCCTGTAGTCCCAGCTACCTGGGAGGCTAAGATGGGAGGATTGCTTGAGCCCAGGAGGACAAGGCTGCAGTGAGCCTTGCTCACACCATTGTACTCCAGTCTGGGCAGGAGAGCAAGACCCTGTCTCAAAAAAAAAAAGAAAAAATGAAGTTGCTTCCTGGACAATTCATTTTACAATTATGCCCAAATAATTTCAGAGCAAAGTTTAGCTCCAGCAGGATCTTCACGAGGGCCTGTGGCCCTGACTCCATTTTTACTGACTTCTTAATAAATCCCTGCCATCAGCCATTTGAATACCTTGGAGATGGAGGTCAACAAGTCCCAGCAGTCATTAAAATGGTTAAAATCAGTCTGTTCCCAAAGACTAGGTCTAATAAGCTGATGTATAAGACAAGGACTTTGGCCAAAATCCCTAGGCCTGAACTGAGAGCAACTGACCCAAGCCAACCCAGCTTTCTTACGCGCAGCAGCCAAAACATCACCCTGCCCGGTAGGCTGTGTTGTTGCAGCAAAATAAGGTTGTTTAGTACTTTGGTGCTCAAATGGGATTTATTGCTTAATGGTTATGGAGTTTTTGTTTTGGAAGACAGTGCATTTTTGGAAATTGGTAATGGTGATGGTGGTTATACAAGATTGTGAATATACTTAATGCCTCTGAATTATACACTTTAAGATGGTCAAAACGACACACACGCATGCACGCGTGCACGCTTGAGGCCCCATTTCTGCTGACTCCCAGTCCAGAACGGTCGTCAAATTGCTTATAACAATATCCAATCTGAGGCTTCCCTAGCATCTGAGTTTTCTGAAGAGCTCTGTGGGTTTTCTGTGTATTACTGCTATTAGCATGGCAAAGGAAAAAAGATTAACTTCCCATGTCTATACCAGATACCTGTTTCTTTACTCACACTTGGGAGTGACATGCAGCGACTTGGAGTCCAGGGACGTAGAAGGACTTAAGATGGTGTATGTAAATTGGAGTTAACTGAGTTGGCATCTACCTCCCCTGCCCTCATTAAGTGGTACCTAAAATAACTAGCAGGATCATTAAGTGGCTTACCCCAATCCTCAATTGTTAGACTTAATCTAGAATTATGATGATACAACCCCCCCAATTAACTGCAAATAGTTTTGAACATTGTTTTCTGATTGACTATGTCTTTTTGCTGTTTATCTGTTAGCCTGTCACAGCCTTGTGACCCAAGGCTCTGGAACTGATCAGCCCTCCTACTTACTCCCTCCTGCGTACACCGCATCTCCATGGAAACAGCTTGTCAGGCCCTGCTTGGCTGCAGGTACTGGAGACCTCTCATCTGCAGCCTCAGTCCTGCAAGATTCAGTCTTAACAAGCCAGGCCATGCATTAGAAGCCTTCCTCTCTAGCTAGTGGTATCTGGAATTGTCACCAAGCCTCCCTCGGGGGACACCTGGAGCAGTGTCAACTCCACTGAGTTGCCTTGACCTTCCTCCACTGATATTCAGGCCGATGGAAGGATCTCTTCCCTGGGTTCCTGCTTCAGCCTGCACTCAACCCTCTCCTTCCAGCAAGCCTTCTCCTCCCATCATCTCCCCCCACCCACCAAAGCTGAAGCCCCTCTGAGCTCTTCGGGCCCCACCTGTGGCTGATCACCATCGTCAGCTGGGGCAACTCCTTTGTATCTCTCACACTCTTCTTTCTCTGCATCCCTGTGATCTCTGCTATGACTGGACCCACATTATTTTCTTCTTCAATGACTGCATGATTCTACAAAGTGGTCCTTGTACTTCATGCTTGCTTTCTTTGCATCCAATCTTCACATTACAACCACTGAGAAAGTGTCCTCAAAAAGCAGACCTGATCCTGTCCTTCCCCCACAGAAAATCAGTGAGTGATTCCTGACCCCTCCGGATAGAATTCTGACCCGCCAGCATGACAGGCAACAAGACACCTTTATAATCTGAGCCACACTTCCCTCTCCAGCAGGATCTCCTGCCCCCTGCATATTCTGACCTCAGCCACACCAACCCTCTTTGCATCCCCAAGGATACATGTTCTCTCTGGTCTCTTTGGCTGGGCATGGCGGCTATTCTACCTGGAGGCCCCTTTCTCTCCCTTTCTATATAAGCCTTCTATGCATTCTCGGGAAAGCACCCCTGACTCTCCAGTCAGAGGTAAGTGCTCGTCCAAATTCTCCTAATGCCTCCTGCGCAGGTCCCCTTTCTGCCCCTCTGCTAAACTGTCAATTCCTTGAGAACAAGGAATGTACCAGCCTCCAGCTCAGTGCCTAGCAAGGTCAAATGTCTGTTGTACAAGTGAAAGAATGAAGAATAAGCTCTGGAATAAACATGTCTCCACACAGTGATTGTAAGTACATCTTTTACCAGAGACTTCTTTTGTTGGGTGCCAATCATCCTCCAGATTGCACCAGCTGTGAGTGGCTACACTGCCAAGCCATTGTGACTTGGACTGCTGGCCTCTGTCCTGGAGGGCACTTCTACAAATGGGTCAGTTGCCCCAGCTCAGCTCTGGCTGTCCCTGGCTGCCTCCATTTTGTTAGTCACCAAGGAGATTCTAAATGACCTCATGGCTGAACGCATGTGGCCTCTGTCAGCAGCTGGAGAGCCATTCCTAGGAGCTGAGATAGTGAGTCAGCCCTCATCTCATTGCCCAGGGAAGATTCCTTTCTTACTGGTTGTGTAACTTCACTTGCGCTATGTTATTCTTAGTGGAGTCCAAGATTTGGAACCACTGTAAGAGGAGAAAATGCCAGGTAATCTCGGGGATGGAGAGGACCAGTTATGTTTCTCCAGGAGAGGGTTTTTCAGGGTGGGAAATGGAGGGGAAAGCGCTAAGTGACTAGTGTTCACAGGTAAATAAGTCAATCAAAGGAAGACTTGAATGTATGTGGATTCTTGTTCCCAGAAAATGCAACAGATTATCTGGGAAAGAAGCCAGGACAAAAGATACCTCTCAGAGAGGCAGGTGCCCACTGATGTGAGTACATAGTGTGGTATTAAAGAGCATTCCTTCAGCCCTGTTCCATCCACTTTTTCCGAAATCAGCAACACAGCTCCAGAAATGAGAAAGCAACCAACTTTTCACTGTGAACCTGGACCAGATGAGAAAAAAACAAACAGATTTTGCTTCAGATTGAGTTTCCTTGCTAACACTACAAGGCTTAGACAGAGAGGAAAGAGGGCTCTAGGTAGAGGACAGAGCAACACAAAGGCACACTCTCACTTTCCGCTCTGCAGTAAGGAAGCGAAAGATCCATTAAATGAGAAAATGTATGTGAAAGCCCTTAGCACAGTGCTTGGCAAATGGATGAGAGTCAATGATATTGACTTTTTTGTTGCTGCATCTATGCTCAGTGTAAGAACCCATAAGGCAGATTCGTTTGTAGAAAGAGTAACCAGGGTACCAGCAGAGATAGAGGGGTACCTATCTCTACTCGGCTGACAGTTATATTTTACCAGTAGAGACTTCCCTTTGAGTGTATTAAAAAACAAATACCGATTAGAGGCAAAACATTGTCTTCAGACATGTCTATTTTACTGCTAGCAGTTGATTATATTATTTTCTTTTTCTCACATCTGTAATCGCACCACTTTGTGGGGCCGAGGCAGGCAGATCACTTGAGCCCAGGAGTATGAGACCAGCCATAGGGAAGCCTCATCTCTACAAAAAAATAAATAAAAGTAATTAGCTGGGTGTGGTGGCACACACCAGTAGTCTCAGCTACTTGGGAGGCTGAGGTGGGAGGATTGCTTCAACCCGAGAGTTCAAGGCTGCAGTGAGCCATGATGGTGCCACTGCACTCCTGCCTAGGTGACAGAGTAAGACCCTGTCTCTCTCTCTCTCTCTCTCTCTCTCTCTCTTTCTCTCTCTCTCTCTCTCTCTCACACACACACACACACACACAAAATAAATAAATAAAACAAAAAAGGCAGTAATGGAGAGAAGTTAAAGGCATTAAACATCATAAATGTGGGAAAGGTACAAATCTTCTATTTCTTAAAGCTAAGACAAAAATCCTGTCAGTTCAAATGGGAATACTACTAGTCTTATAATGTCTACTACAGAAATAAATAATTTTAACAACTGTAAAGTTCTAATAGAGATGAGACAGCAATTGTGGCAACCAAGGAACAACATGGTCATTTGACTTATACTGAAGCAGTTTTGATTGGACATTTAGGAGTGGTGGAAGATGGCATCTGTTGACAACTTAGAAGGTATCATTGTAGTTGAGGCAAGGTAAACAGAAATCACAAGCACCTCCATACGTATAAAGCTCTTAGTAGGCAGCTTCCAACTCTGCCTTATGTATCTTAACACGATGAGAAGTTACAACTCAGAGCACTTAGAAGTATCAATAGTGTTTGTCTAACCCAAACAAACTAAAAACAGAACAAAACAAAATTTGTCCTTGTCAGCCCCAGTCTGCCTCGTCCCACACTAGGTTCAAGAAAATGAACAGATTAATAGAGTCTCTGAAAACAAACGAACTATGTCCTACATCTGTACAGCACTACCGCACATACGCTTTCTTCCACTCTCAACGGTGCCTTGAGATAGGTCATCTTTATCCACTCAGTCTACAGGTAAAGAAAGAAATTACACCTCAAGGAGCAAAAGGTTTTGCTCAGATTAGCAAGAAAATTTTTGGTAGCCTAGAGTCCAAGATTCCAAACTCAAAATTTAATAGATAAAGTTAAAAGACCAAAAACAGCCAGGCACAGTGGTTCAGGCCTGTAATCCTAGCACTTTGGGAGGCTGAGGCGGGCAGATCACCTGAGACCAGGAGTCCAGGCTAGGCAACATGGCAAAACCCCATCTCTACAAAAAATTAGTTAAAAAAAAAAAAAAGACTAAAACCATGTTATTGGAGGAAGGGGGATTTTGCTTAATATTGTAATAAAGAGTGTTACAACTCAATAATTAAAAGGCAAAGACTTCAGTAGAAAAATCAGCAAAGGACATGAGCAAACAAATCATAAAAGGAGATCTCTGTAGCAGTCAAAGAAATACTTCATTGTTAAACAGAATATGCCTAAAATGTGGGTTTAGAGCTCACTTGTGAGATGGCCCAGACTTGACTTCATAGTCCAGGGTGAAGCTATATGGGCCCTTTTTCTTGTCCTAATTCCAAACCTGATTCTTCTCATTTTAATACCCCTGGCTGGGGGTGAAGACACAAGAAAGCCAAGAGCTCTTGGAAGAATAGTTCAGCATTCCCTGGGCCTTGCAAGCAAGTATCAGCAGCTGATGAGGCAGGGTGCAGAGGGCAGCCTCGTGGAGCCTGTGGCCCCGGATGTTCTCAGGTGACAAGTCAAGACTCATCTAGCTTTGTGCAGAGTGCCTACAGTCTTGTTACTCAAAGTGTGGTCTGTGGGCTGGCGGCACGGACATCCCCAAGGAGGTTATAGAAATGCAGAAACTTGGGCCCCCTCCCAGGCCTCCAGAACCAGATCTGTGTCTCAGGGGCTTCAGAGGTGCAGCTGTAGGGCATCTGGCTTGAGCTTTGATCATCACAAGTGCACAGCAATCACGTGTCTGCTGATTGAACAAAAGGGTAGACAGGATGGTCTCTGGGGTCCCTTTCAGAAGAAATCATGGGACTTAACGAAAACGGTTTGGACCCTGCTGAGTAAAGTATGGTCATACATTGTTTAATGACAGGATACATTCTGAGAAATGCATTGTTAGGAGACTTCATCGTTGTGTGAACACCATAGAGGGCACTTACACATCCCTAGATGGATAAGCCCACTGCACACCTAGGCTAGGCTACCTGGCATAGCCTGTTGCTCCTAGGCTACAAACCTGTACGTGTGTTCCTGTACGGAATACTGTAGGCAGCTGTAACGCAATAGTATTTGTGTATCAAAACATATCTAAATATAGAAAAGGATCAGTAAAAAGACAGTATAGGGCTGAGCATAGTGGCGCACACCTGTAATCCCAGCATTTTGGGAGGCCAAGGTGGCGATCGGGGGGTGCGGAATTGCCTGAGGTCAGGAGTTCAAGACCAGCCTGGCCAATGTGGTGACACCCTGTCTCTACTAAAAATACAAAAATTAGCTGGGCATGGTGGCGGGTGAATGTAATCCCAGCTACTTGAGAGGCTGAGGCAGGAGAACTGCTTGAACGCGGGTTCAAGCAATTGAGGTGGAGGTTGCAGAGATCATGCCACTGCACTCCAGCCTGGGGAACAGAGCAAGAATCTTTCTCAAATAATATTTTAAAAAGACAGTATAATAATCTTATGGGATCACCATGGTACATGCAGTCCGATGCTGACCGAAATGTCATTACGCAGCACTTGACTGGGTCACCATTTCACAAAGGCCTTTAAGTAACATTAACGAATTAATAACAGTGCTTTGGTTCTGAAATTTTTGACTGTGAATTTAGAGTTTCTTATTAGTATCATGTCACTGGGCTTTTTTATATGCCCAAGAGGCACCAACAAGGCATAAAGCCTTTTCTCATTCATCCCTTCTAGTCCACCTCTCACAAAACAGAAAGCATTGGGATGTAAAATCGAATGAGTAGAAATGAGAACAGAGCTGCAAAGGCTAGAGGAAAGAGTGCCCCCGATGTAAGGATGTTGCTCTTTTCCCTGCCTTTCCACAGACAATGGAGCCCAGAAACATTCACCTTGTACATTCGGACATGTGTGCAAAGGAGGGGTGGGTGAAGAAGGAAAGAAAAGACTAGGAAGAGAAAAGAAAGGGGTAAGAATCAAGGACCCCTGTGCTGCTATCCTATGAGCCAACAGAGGCAGAGATGCCAAATCTGGCCCCCCAAGTCCTTTTGGGGCGACTGCATGCATGCATCATCATCATCATCATCATCATCATCATCATCATCATCATCATCATCACTGTAACTCTACTGCCAACCTCTACTGAGCAGACCATCTTAGTACCAACCCACCTTTTAGCTTCAAGGCTGTCCATAGACCTTAGGCTGCCAGGAGACCAGTTATAAGCACTGAGACAAAAGGGATCCAGAGGATGGAGAGGCATTCTGAGTTCCACTAATGAGTGAGGTGAGTCATGGGCTGACTCAGACGAACAAGAAGCCTGCGAGAGGGGAGGTGGTGGGGGGCCGACTTCAGAGGAGCCCTGCTGAAATGTTCAAATGGGAGCTAGGAGGCCAGGGACATGGTGTTATTTAGAGAACTGCCTGCAGCTCTGGCGTTGGAGGGAGGAGCGGGTCATGAAAACAGAGGGAGAAAATTGCATTTGAAGCCAGAAGCTGAGTTGTGAATCTCTAGCCTTCTCTGCTTTGAGAAATGTGTAGCATTCTCGAGGGACACTGACCTGCTCTTTGACAAATTCCCGAATACTAACTCAGTAGGCATTAATGGTCATCAGGTCCCTGGGGAGTAGCGGGAAATCAGGTACCACGCTATTTTTTAATCTCAATTAGAAAAATGAGCCTCTTTTGACTTTCTTTAGTATTTTACATTTGGAGAATCTTGTGATCTAATCATCTTTTTCATTTGTTTTTTTTGACACAGAGTTTTGCTCTGTCACCCAGGCTGGAGTGCAGTGGCGCAGTCTCAGCTCACTTCAACCTCTGCCTCTTGGGTTCCAGTGATTCTCCTGCCTCAGCCTCCCAAGTAGCTGGGACTACAGATGTGTACCACCACGCCTGGCTAATTTTTTGTATTTTTAATAGAGACAGGGTTTCACCCTGTTGGCCAGGCTGGTCGTGACTCCTGACCTCAGGTGATCCACCTCAGCCTCCCAAAGTGCTGGGATTACAGGCGTGAACCACTTCGCCCAGCCTGACACTTTTTAAAAAATTTAAGTATGTGACTAAGGCATCTTCTCTCCTGTTAATGGCTACTTGAGGTTTTGAGTTTGCAGAGTCCAGGGTCACATATTATTACAAAGGTCAGCAACGGCATTGTTCTGTATATGGACTGCGGAAGTGAAACGACTGTCCCACAACATACTGTATCTAGGTCCCCTGAAGGGCAGGTATTTGTGACATGACTAGACATAGGTGTAGAGTATCTGAGTGGCACAATTTTTCTTCATGTGCCAAATAACCGACACAGAAATCAAACCCCTGGCTTCTGCCAATCCAGGGGACGTAAACCAACTGAGCTATCCAAAAATGATTTTGGTTGATTACGTATTTATATGTAATTTGATGACTATTGTCTCAAATGTACTTCAGTAGAATGGTACCGTGGCTGTGGAAAAGTTTGGCCATCCGTGAACGTTCCTTTTTTTTTTTTTTTTTTTTTTTTTAATTTTTAATGACCGAAACAAAGCATCTAAAACCGCAGCTTCTGGAAGAACCACTTGCTCTGGTCTGCCTTGCATCCCTCTTCAAACTTGACCTTGGCCTCTGGTCAGGCCTTGTGTTTCAGAGCGGGAGCTCTGAGGACAACCTTATTGATGACAGTGTGGTCCAAGGGGATATCCACAGAGTACTGTGTGGGCATCAGGTGATTAGTTGTAAACTTTCATGAAAGACTTGATCTTTGACCTCTTGGCCATCTTCTTGCCCATGGCAGCTGTCACTTTGCGGGGATAGCAGTCAGTTCCAGCCACCAGAGCATGGCTGCAGGGCTGATCTGAGGTGCCATCATCAATGTTCTTCATGTTGACCGCTTTGAGTCCAGAGTAGCAATCAGCCAGGACAAGCACCACCTTCCCAGGCTTCATGAATTTGCCCATTTCAGCAGCAACCACTCCAGCCTACAGCAAAAAGGAACTTTCCTTTTTTTTTTTTTTTTTTTTTTTGAGATGGAGTCTTGCTTTGTCACCCAGGCTGGAGTGCAGTGGTGCAATCTTGGCTCACTGTGACCTCTGCCTCCCAGGTTCAAGCAATTCTGCTGCCTCAGCCTCCTGGGTAGCTGAGATTATAGGTGTGTGCCACCATGCCCAGCTAATTTTTGCGTTTTTAGTAGAGACAGGGTTTTATCCTGACCTTGTGATCCACCCTACCTGGGTCTCCCAAAGTGCTGGGATTATAGGTGTGAGCCACCGTGCCCAGCCTCCCGTTTTGCTTTGTTTTTTAGAGACAGGGTCTCTGTCAGCTGGCCTGGAGGGCAGTGGTGCAATCAGAGCTCACTTTAGCCTCAGACTCCTGGGCTCAAGGGATCCTCACACCTCAGCTTCCTGAGCAGCTGGGACTATAGGCATGCACCACCAAATCCAGCTAATTTTTAACACTTTTTGTAGAGATGGAGTCTTGCTATGTGTCAAGTTAGTCTCAAACTCCTGGCCTCAAATGATCCTCCTGCTTTAGACTCCCAAAGTGCTGGGATTACAGGCGTGAGCCACCACACCTAGCCAGCTGTGAACTTTCACGGAGATGGAAAATAGTTTCATCTAGAAGCGAAAGTGTTTCCACTTTGCCTTCCCGCAGCAGATGACAACAGCAGTTGGCTGTGGTCATCTTAGCCTTGGCCAGCTCGTTTTCCATTACCAGCAGATTTGCTGTATTTAATCTTAGGTGTTTTGCAACATGATTAACCCCAGCGTCTGATAATTCCAAAAACAGTTCAGAATGCTCAATGTGCTGTTGAGAATAGGTTTAGGATATTATGATGAAAATAAAACAGATTAACAGATTGAATGTAGTAAGAAAAATCATGTGTTGCAAGTGGGTAAGAGGTGGATCCTTAGTCAATAGGGTGATTCCGAAAGATGAAAAGGTTCAAAACATGAAAAAAGCTGGCAGTCTATGCAATGAACAGCAATTAGCAGAAAATGAGGAAAAGTAATCAAAGAAATGGAAACAAAATTGAGTATGTGATTAGAGAACTGGCATCAGCTTTGACTGCCTATGATCCAACTATTAATTCACGTGAAAGCTAAAGTTGTGTTCAAGCACTTAAAAGCTAGGCATGGGGACAGTGCTAAAGAGTTTTGTTTTTGTTTTTGTTTTTGTTTTTGTTTTGCTTTGTTTTGTTTAGACAAGATCTCACTCAGGCTGGAGTGCAGTAGTGCCATCAGCTTCCTTAGTAGCTGGGACCATAGGTGCATGCCACCACCCCTGGCCACTTTTTTTTTTTTTTTTTTTTTTTGAGACAAAGTTTCGCTCTTGTTGTCCAGGCTGGAATGCAGTGGTCCAATCTTGGTTCACTGCAACCTCTGTCTTCCAGGTTCAAGCAATTCTCCTGCCTCAGCCTCCTGAGCAGCCGGGACTACAGGCACATACCACCATGCTCGACTAATTTTTATATTTTTAGTAGAGACAGGGTTTCACCATGTTGGCCAGGATGGCTTTGATCTCCTGACCTTGTGATCCACCCGCCTCGGCCTCCCAAAGTGCTAAGATTATAGGCATGAGCCACTGCGCCCAGCCTTAAAGATTTTTTGTAGCAACAAGTTCTCACTATTTTGCCCAGGATGGTCTTGAACTCCTGGGCTCAAGTGATCCTCTTACCTTGGCCTCTCAAAGTGCTGGAATTACAGGCATGAGCCACTTCCCCACCGGCCTACTGAGGTGTTGAGGTGTTCTTTTTTTTTTTTTTTTTTTTGAGACAGAGTCTCGTTCTGTCACCCAGGCTGGAGTGTAGTGGAGCGAACTCGGCTCACTGCAATCTCTGCCTCCCAGGTTCAAGCAATTCTCATGCCTCAGCCTCCCAAATAGCTGAGATTATAGGTGCATGCCACCAGACCTGACGAATTTTTGTATTTTTAGTAGAGACAGGGTTTTACACTGTTGGCCAGGCTGGTCTCAAACCCCTGGCCTCAAGTGATCCACCTTCCTCTGCCTCCCAAAGTACTGGGATTACAGGTTGCTAAGGAGTTCTAAGGCTGCTGGGGCTGATTTTCAGTATGTATGAATGGGTCTATTATGAATGAAGTGGCCCATGGAATTAAAATCAGCAAGAAGAGGGCTCTGCCTAGTTTTAAATCTTGGAAGGACTAAGGTGTCTTTCTAAACTTAAATCACTCTTAGCCAATTTGTCTTAAAAGTCTTTTAGGATTCACTGGTTTGTAAGGCGTATATACTTTTCTGTGTCTATTTTTGAATCATTCATTTTTCTTAATAATGGGTAGCAACATTTTCCTTTAGCTTTTAGCTAGTTCTTTCATGACAGCTTGGTATCCCATTTACTTACCATGTCATTTAATCTACCTTTTGCTGGATTCATAAAAATGTTGATATTAATATTATTTGCCATAAATGGTTATGTTTGTCTGACTACTTTATTAGGACAAATTAGTAGAGTGAAATTATAGGTTATACATATGAATTAGTTTAATGTTTTAATATGTTTTCAAATTTACCTCTGGAAAGGTTTTGCCAACTAATATCTCCATCAGAAAAATATCAGTGTTCCTATTTCCATGTACTTTTGTCTATATTAGATATTAGTTTTCATTTATTTCTCTCCATTTTGAGAAAAATTTTTTAATGTTTATATGATAGGTATTGAGATCTCTTTATATGATTTTTAGTTTATATCCTTTGCCAATATTTATATTTGAGTATTTGCCTTTTAATTATTAATTTGTTAGACATGATTACAAAAACCTAGAGCAGCGTCACAGTCTGCTTCTTATACATTAAGAAGAGTCCCCCTCCCACTAAGTTTTAGGTAGCCTTTTAACTTTATGGTATTCTGAAATGGCAGGTCTCGGGGCAGGGGGAAGAACTTTAGTTATAGTAGTCACCATTAGTTTTGTTTGTTTGTTTGAGACAGGATCTTGCTCTGTCACCCAGGCTGGAGTACAGTGGGATGATCATGGCTCACTGCAGCCTCGACTTCCTGGGCTCAAGTGATCTTTCTTCCTCAGCCTCCCAAGTAGCTGGGACTACAAACATACACCATTATGTCCGCCAATTTTCTAATTTTTTATAGAGACGGGTCTTGCTATGTTGCCCAGGCTGGTCTCAAACTCTTGGCCTTGAGTGATCATCCTGCCTTGGCCTCCCAAAGTGCTGAGATTATAGGCATGAGCCACCAAGCCTGGCCTTGCCTTGCTTTTTAAAGTTAACAACACATTATTAATAGGACACCTTTAACAGGAAAGTTTTCTTTTTGTTTTAAGAAATGGGGTCTCTAGTCTGGGTGCAGTGGCTCACCCCTATAATCCCAGCACTTTGGGATGCCGAGGCAGGCAGATCACCTGAGGTCAGGAGTTCAAGACCAGCCTGACCAACATGGAGAAAGCCCATCTCTACTAAAAATACAAAATTAGCTGGGCATGGTGGTGCATGCCTGTAATCCCAGCTACTTGGGAGGCTGAGGCAGGAGAATTGCTTGAACCCTGGAGGCAGAGGTTGTGGTAAGCCGGGATCATGCCATCACACTCCAGCCTGGGAAACAAGAGCAAACCTCTGTCTCAAAAAAAAAAAAAAAAAAAAAAAAAAAAAAGAGATGGGGTCTCACTAGGTTGACCAGGCCGGTCTCCAACTCCTGGCTTTAAGCGATCCTCCCATCTCAGCCTCCCAAAGTGCTAGAATTACAGGCATGAGCCACCATGTCCGCCCCAGGAAGACATTTAATGTAAACATGGGATGGGATGACTCTGGCATTGAACAAGAAAACTTCAAAATTCCTTTCTCACCATAAAAAAATGAGGGCTAGGTGCAGTAGCTCACGCCTGTAATCCTAGCAATTTAGAAGACCAAGGTGGGAAGGTGGCTTGAGGTCAGGAGTTTGCGATCAGTCTGGGCAACACAGCAAGATCTTGTCTCTTGGGCGTGGCATGTACCTGTAGCCCTAGTTACTTGGGAGGGAAAGGATTACTTGAGCCCAGGAGTTCGAGGCTGCAGTGAGACATGAGCTATGATCACCTCACTACACTCCAGCCTGGGTGACAGAGTGAGACCTTGTCTCAAAAAAAAGAAAAAGAAAAAGATAAGCATATGAGGTAACACATAATATGTAAATTAGCTTGATTTAGCCATTCCACAATGTATGCATATATTAAAACATCATATTGTACACCATAAATATATATGACTTGTATTAGTCAATTACAAATATAAATAAATGAAATAAAAAGCATTTTTAAAAATAATTGGAGCACCCTGCCACCCTCCCCAGCACCCCTCAAAAATTCCTGTCTTGCTTCTGCCACCATAATCATAGAATCTCAGAGCTGGAGAGTGTGGAAAAAGATTTGCTAGTCCTGCATCAAAACCCAGTTCTTCTTTTTGCTAAGAAAACAGCTCAGTTAAATTTTAAGCCTGCCTTGCAGCTAGGTGTGGCCATGTGACTAAATTCTATTGGACAGAATGTGAGCAAGTTTATGTGTACCACTTCTCTGTTGTAAGGTCCAGCCCATAAAACCTCCTTACACAATCCTCCACGTTCTCTCTCTGTCACAGGGTGTCAATGCCTATCAATGCCACATGTTAGTGACGTGAAGGTGGCAGAATCACAAGCTAGAAGGGCCTAGTTCCTTGAATTACCACTTGGAAGAGAATCACCACTATTACCACACCCACGGTGAATGTCAGATGAGTGTGAAATAAACTTCCTTTCATGCTTGAGCCATGAGACATTTTTTAGGTTTGATTATTACAGCAGATAGTGTTCCCTTAATTAACACAGACAGCAACCTCAAAGTTCCTATAGGCCAAACTTCTTTATGTCCAATGCCTGCTTCTCTTCCTTGGCATTCAACATTACTGGTCATCCTGTCTCTGCAAATAAGTGATTTCATGACCTCCAATGGACTTATCTTCTCTTTGCAGGAAGTGACCATGTTAGTCATCATTGTGTCTTCAGTGCCTAGCAAGACTGGCATGTGGCAACAACTCAATAAATGTTTTCAGGTGAATGAATAAAGACATGAACACCTCCTGAGATAAAAAATTAATTCACTACCGTATCAGTCAGTTTGATATACTTCAATCAGCTTGAATTATTAGAAAATTACTTATATGGAGCTAAAATCTATCATCCTTTATCTAGTACCCATTTAGGACTGCCCTTTGCAGACACACAAAATGAGTCTGAGCCTTCTTCAAGATAGCCCCCTCCCCCCTTTTTTTTGAGACAGGGTCTTGCTCTGTCACCTGGCTGGAGTGCAGTGGCATGATCTCAGCTCACTACAACCTCTGCCTCCTGGGTTCAAGTGATTCTCGTGCCTCAGCCTCCCAAGTAGCTGGAATTACAGGCACCTGCCACCACACCCAGATAATTTTTGTACTTTTAGTAGAGACAGGGTTTTGCCACATTGACTAGGCTGGTCTTGAACTCATGACCTCAAGTGATCCGCCCACCTCAGCCTGCTAAAGTGCTGAAATTACAGGCGTGAGCCACCACAACCAGCTTTAGTTATTTTTGATGATACTCCCTCCCATCCCTTCCATAACAAATCCCCTGTTCTCCAGGCTAAATAGTCAGCATTTGTCAATTTTTTTTCTTAGCTTGTAATTACCAGAACTCTTATCTCCATCTTTACCCGCCTCTGGGCACACCCAGGTCTATCATTGCTTTCTACTCGATGGGTACTCAGGACAGAAAAGCATCTCATACATGTGGCACACACCCACCAGCCCTTGACGGACAAATTGCCCCACTTAATCAGGACTCCATACTTCAATTGATACAGCCTCATATTCTCACTGTGTCTGAGGTGGCCATATTAACTGTTGACTGATTTCGAGCTTATGATCAAACTTCCTATCTCTTCTATCTCCTTTCCTCTGGCTCTAAAATACATAGTAATACCTACTACGTGACCTTAGACAAGTCATTCCACTTCTTTGAGAATCATTTCTCATGTGACAAATGAGATAGCTGGACCAGGTGATTTTTCAGAATTTTTTCCGCCTTTTAACATTCTTTAGGTCTAAAGCAGTATCTTCTGGGAGACTTCACGTTGTACTTTGATATAAAATCTCTTACCATAGCAGTATGGGAATGTAAATTGGCCTGTAAATGTTAACTCTTCAAACAACATGAAACTGTACAGGTAATTTCTCTCAGCTGAACTACGCTTGTATCTACAGATACCTGGATACTGCGTGATAAATTGCATATATACATATATATATATATACACACACACATATATACATAGATACACACACACACACACACTTGTGTGGTATTTTTTTTGATATTAAAATCTCTATAGTTACAATTTATTTTAATAATAATTTTATATTTTAAAAACAGGGTACATACCCACAATTGCCTACAGTATTCTGGTTTGTAGCCTGGGAGGAAAACACCATCCCACATAGTCTAGGTGTGTAGGGTGTACTGTCTAGGACTGTTAAGTACACTCTATGAAATGTGTACCATGGGTGGGGCAATTTCATTCTCAGAATATATCCCTGACATGGACACATGACTGTACTTCACAAAGCTACATTAGGGTTGTCAAGGTAAGTAGGCTAGTGGTGTCAAGGTAAGTGGTGAGTGAGGCTAGAGTGCAATGGTGTACAATCGCAGCTCACTGCAGCCTTGAACTGCCGGGTTCAAGTTGTCCTCCCACTTAGGCCTCCTGAATAGCTAGGACTGCAGGTATGTATCACCATGCCCAGCTAATTTTTAAATATGTTTTGTAGAGACAGGGACAAGCTATGTTGTCCCAGCTGGTCTTAAACTCCTGGACCCAAGTGATCCTTCTACCTATGCCTCCCAAAGTGCTGAGATTACAAGTGTGAGTAACCACACCGCCACACCTGGCCCTCTCCATCACTATTTATTTAGTTAGAGACGGAGTCTCACTTTGTCACCCAGGCTGGAGTGCAGCGGCACAATCTCTGCTTACTGCAACCTCCGCTTCCTGGGTTCAAGCAATCCTCTTGTCTCAGCCTCCCTATTAGCTAGGATGACAGGTATGCGCCACCATGCCTGGCTAATTTTTGTATTTTTAGGAGAGATGGGGTTTCACCATGTTGGCCAGGCTGGTCTCAAACTCCTGACCTCAAGTGATCCACCCACCCCGGCCTTCCAAAGTACTGGGATTACAGGCATGAGCCACCGTGCCCAGCCTCCACACTTTCTTCATTCTGCAGAAAGCTTTCTTTTATGTGCTGTCAATTTCCCTATCTCATTTCACACGCTGTACGACCATTCCAAAAAAGTACCCTCAGCTTTCGGGCAAATAAATGCTATTTGCTAGAGAAATCAAATCATATCTCCGTATCTCTTGCCTTTGGTCAATTTCTTATCAAGCAGACATCTTACATGCTTTTAGCTGGTTAATTTCTCCTGATATTTCTGTCTGACAGCCTTCAATCCATGCCCAAGGGGATGGATCCACCTCTCACCCTAGACTAAGATCCTACAAATTATTATTTGACCTCCTTTGAAAAACTCATTGCCAGCTTTATAACTCGATCTGGGCACACTCCCCATCGGGGCCTGCATTTCCTGTGGATGATGCATTGGTTTCCTAGGTGACAGTGGGAAGGAATAGACCTGTTAGCTTGTGGCTTCTGACTCATTCACTGCAATGGACGTCATAGAATTGTAGCTGAACAAATGGATGCTGATAATAAGTGTGTGCCTAAGGTAGCAGTGGGGCACCAATGGTTAATACAGTCCCATTGTATCAGCTCTCCCTCCCACTAAGCAAGTCGACAGGCCAACAGAGATACCAGAACTGAAAAAAGATACAACAGATTTCCCCAGTCATATGTAAGTTCACAGTGGAGTCCTATTTACATCCCCAAGATTTTGCTCCTTTCCCTGGAGAATTTCCTTTTCCTTTCCGGAATGTAGACGTACCAGCGTTCTGTAACAAATCGTCATATGGAGACTGAAGAGAGTGTGATGGAAACAAGCCAAAACTCACCAGAAGTCTGTTCACGAAGTTGACAGCTGCTTTTGAACTTTCACATTTGTTTCTTGAGAGGCAATTCACAGTGGACTAACCAGTCATCAGAGCCCAGAATGAAACATACATTCTGTTGAGCAATTAATCTTCAGAAAAGTTGAATTTCATGAAGCCTGAAGACTCTCTCTCTCTCTCTCTCTCTCTCTCTCTCTCTCACACACACACACACACACACACACACACACACACACACGAGACGGAGAAAGAAAGATAGTGAGATGGAGAGAGAGAGAGAGAGAGAGAGTGAAAGAGAGAGAGAATGAGAATGACTTCCTAGCTATCTCTTTTTGTATCAACTGATCCCAGCCATGTACAAGTGAAAGAAGACTGCCTGGAGTAAAAAAAATATATATATATATGAAGAGCCCCGTGTCCTTTATGTCTGGACCAGGGAAGACTGAATGGATTCTTTAGATTCTCGAATTCCTTAAATGATGAGCAAACCTAAAGGTTCCCTACTGGAGATAATGCATCTTGTTTTCCACGGGGCCTTGAGGGATGCTTTAAATAGCATCAGCAAGCATCCGAATGAATTAGACAGCAAATGTAGGTTAGCTTTATTTAGACAGATAAAGACAAGCAGAGAAAGTTGTCTGGTTCAAGGGCAGTGCAGCCTGACATGACAGCGTTTCTCAGAGGAGGGGAAATTGCTTTGGGAGAGAGAGGTATTTTGGGCAAAGAGCAAAGTTTCTTGAATCTCCAGGGGAAATGATGCTAAATTCTTCAGTACAGAAGAGCAGAAATTGAGAATGGCTTGCTGTTCATTGAAGGAAAGAGCTGGAGATTTAAAATGTAAAGCAAAACTTGGCCCAAGTCTACACATCATCTTTTCTCGATCCTACTTCTTGGGAACACCACCAGAAAAGACAAGCTTCCCGGAACCCAAGCTGGGCGAGCCAGTTTGTGCAAGTCCTCCGGAGTGGTACTTGAGACCCCTGGCAAATTCTGAGTCAGGAAATAAGTGCAGGTGAAGAACCCATGGAGACTGGAAGTCCAGGAACCAGAGAAACTGGCAAATTTTGGGGACATTCACATGTTAAACAGAAACGTAAAAAAAAGTTGCAACTCATGAGGTTAATTTCTCACTCTGTCACCACACTGGAGTGCAGTGGCATGATCTCAGCTCAATGCAACCTCTGCTTCCTGGGTTCAAGGGATTCTCATGCCTCAGCCTCCAAGTAGCTGGGTTTATAGGCACGCGTCACTACACCCAGCTAATTTTTTATTTTTAGTATAGACAGGGTTTCACCATGTTGGCCAGTCTGGTCTCGATCTCCTGACCTCATGATGTGCCTGCCTCAGCCTCCCAGAGTGCTGGGATTACAGGTGTGAGCCACTGTGCCTGGCCAATTTTCTTCTTCTTCCTCTATCCACCCTCCTAGATTATTTTTTGAAAATAAAATAAAAATACTTTCTTTTTTATTAAAAAATGCTTCTTCCTATACATGTTCTGAAAATAAATGCCTATGGAAGGTCTAGAGAAAACGTAACTCTGGTTGGTATTTGTTTTTGCTGTGATGTTTATGGCTTATTCTCTTTTTGTTGTTCTTTTTTAGTCAGTTGGCAAAAGCTAAATGATATTTGATGTCTTAAAGTCCAGTAGGCCGTAGCCCCGTTGGTAATGAGTTTTAAAGATTTCAAACAGTCTCAATTAGTACATTTATCTTATTCAAATAAATTATAATGTTAAATATTTAATCATTTTATGAGTAAACCATTTTATATCTAATGAATTTTTATGCTCCTAAAGTAACAATGAATTTAAACTTGTAAAAAGATATTTTTTAAATATCTAAAAACTTTGTTTGGCATAGATTTTCATTTCTTCCCGAAACTAAGTTTGTAGATGTTTTCTTTTTTTTAAGGGTCTCACAACTTCTGAAAAATATACACCTTATGTATCACCAAGACAGTATCACAGGGAAAATACGTGATAACCTTGTCATGAGGCAAAATGTAAACTTTATTTCTATTTATTTATTTATTTATTGGAGACACGGTCTCCCTCTGTCACCAGGCTGGAGTGCAGTGGCATTGCAGCTCACTACAATCCCAACCTCCCGAGCTCAAACTATCACCCACCTCAGCCTCCCTAATAGCTAGGACCACAGGCACATGCTACCCCACCCAGCTACGTTTTTTGAGGTTGTTTGTTTGTTTGTTTGTTTTTCGCTGAGTCAGAGTTTCCCTGTGTTGCCCAGGCTACTCTCAAACTCATGGGCTCAAACAATCCTCCCTCTCTGGCCTCCAAAAATGCTGAGATTACAGGCAAGAGCCACCATGCCTGGCCTGAACTTCATTTTGAATTAAACACTTCCACCACTTTCTTTGTACTTATTATTCACGCACTCATTTCACTCATTCTCCTTCTCTCCTGCCACAGTTACTTGCTGAGTCCCTGCTGTGTGCGCATAAAATATG